>NC_087208.1:1803181-2018181 GCF_015104395.2 Macrobrachium nipponense | reverse complement strand
CATACAAAGAAAAACGACAATTTGATTGAATTAAGGTTCTTTTCGAGCTTAAGCACAGATATATTCGGCAGAAAAAAGAATTCAGAAGGATATTCCCCTAGGCAAAGAGTGCGTAAGACTTCGTCTGTCGTCAGACCAAGAAAACCTCCCATGTTCAACACATGAGTCATGACAGAGACACACTCGCCAGTATATTTATCGTTACAAAAGTATTGATGACTAAGCCATTTTTTTTCTTCATAACACAAGCTTTTGCTACGACAGCGTTGGTTTCTGAACTTATGCCATTAAGATACCTGAATAATGTATATATGAGAAAAGCTTTTATGCGGCACTTGCTACAAAAAACAAGCGACGTGACGAACAAGATTTTCTTGCATGCATTTGTAAAGAGAGCGATACTGGGGTTTCCCCTTAGAGCGGAGATGAAACGCAGTTGTTGAAAGCAAGTTTATAGGTTTAAAAATAACTTCCAAAGTCTAAACTTCAAACTATTAACAGAAAACAAGACTTAAATTAATCATGACATAGGTGTCGGCATCATCCGAGTATCTATCGAAACTGTGGCAACCAGGGCTACCTTTGCATGGCCAGTTCAGAAGATCGTCGATTTAAATATGGAAGTACACTGGCAGATTAGGTAATTTTGAAGATTACAATAGAGAAGAACCAGAGGAAATATTCAGACCACCTAATTCATAATCCGGTATTGAATTTGTGCTATGTATTCTTATTCTGTGGCCCTTTTAAGAATCTCAGTTCCTAAATTTGTAGATCAGAATTCAGTAATTGAAAAATGACATCAGTGTTGGGCATGTCCTCATCGAGGAAATGACCTCATATCAATGTTGTCATCATACTCACATTTATATATGCCCAAATGTGCATATGTATATGTAACAGTAAATATGTGATATCCAGGGATTCCACGAAATCCCTGGGGAATATGTGAAATGACCAATTATCTCAGGAACATTTGATCTAAACACGGCGAAACACATTTGACGGCCGCCCCCTCCCCCCAGCCAGGGACTATAGTAGATTCACATCAACCGTGCATTTGATGTCTAGGCCAGTCCCTTACGACGCTCAGGATTGGCTGTTGATAAGCCAATCACAGGGCTGGAAACTCTCAGTCTCTCGAGACATCAAATGCACGGTTGATGTGAATCTACTATAGTATCATGCTTGCATTGATGTAATATACACCAAAACTAATGTATAGCATCATGATAGACTTTAATTGCCAACTATACCTTAACTGTAACACTGTCTTTATTGTTTACTCTCCGATGTGTCTAATAGTTTATCAAATTACATTTCCATCATATCCTTTTTGACGTTTTAAATAGTTTTATTACTACTAACCTACGTTTGTTAAAAAAGAAAAGTATTCTACGCAAATCGGCAATCTATGAAATAAAAATGGCCCAACTTCGTTTCTTAAGGGGATTGCCACCTCAAAGGGTACACCAAATGTACAATCTGAAATCCTTACGTTTCTCATGTACTTTTACGAGAGTTTTATTATTATTATTATTATTATTAGTTAAATCTTAATGTCCTATAATACAACCTCGCGATGTGAATGATTTTCTCTATTGAGTACCAGTTTCTTTGGATGCACAGTACTTTGTCTTGTCTCAAAAGGATGATTTTAAAGCGATTACTGGATTCCTTTTACAAATTACACACACACACACACACACACACATATATATATATATATATATATATATATATATATATATATATATCTCTTCTTCTTCTTCCCAGCTTTTTCCCATTTTTATATGGGGTCGCCGTTTCGGATGAGCCGTTTCCATCTATTTCTATCTTGCGCTTCTCTGCCTCATCAATTCCTTCTCATGTAAATCTCCTCTCACACAGTCCTTCCATCTCTTTTTCTTGGTCTCCTCTCTTTCTTCTTCCTTGCACCTCCACTCATAGTATGTCTCCCAGCGTGGTCCTCATCTCTCCTCAACAGGTGTCCATACCATCTCAGCCTCCCCTCCTGCACTTTCTTTTTTGATACTTCCACCACCTTAGTTGACCCCCTTATGTAGTACATTTCGATCCTATCCACTCTTGTTACCCCAGACATCCACCTAAGCATTCTCATTTCTGCCACATCCATCTTCTTCTGCTCTGCTTTTCTCATGCTTGCTGTTTCCGTACCATACAGCATTGCTGTTCTTACCACCGTCTTGTGAAATTTTCCTTTTAACCTAAGCGGCACTCTTTTGTCACAAAGAACTCCCGAGGCCGCTCTCCAGTTGTTCCAGCCTGCCTGTACCCGATGTTTTACTTCTTCTTCCATACTTCCTCCAGCGTTAACAAAAAGGTCCCAAATACTTAAACTTATCAACTCTCCTTATTTGCTCTCCACCAAGCTGAATACTTTCTCTATCATCCCCCTCAGTGGTGTACACATATATTCTTTGTTCTTGGATCTAACTTATTCTCATTCCTCTGTCCTCCAGTACTTGTCGCCATCTTTTCCAATTTCACTTCCAGATCTTCCCTGCTCTCTGCACACAGAACATATCATCCGCATACAATATGTTCCATGGTGACTGTCTCCCTTACTTCCTCTATTATCATCCATCCACTATGTTTAAAGATAAATGGGCTCAGAGCCGACCCCTGGTGTAATCCTACTCTCACCTCAAAACCTTCTGTCTCCCCAACACTGCTCCTCACTCTGGTAAATACATTCCGGTACATCTCTTGTATCAATCGCACATACTTCTCTGGCACCATCTTCTCCTCAGGCTCCTCCATAACCTCTTGTCTCGGGACTCTGTCATAAGCCTTTTCAAGGTCAATGAATACCATATGTAGGTCCCTTTGTCTTTCCCGAATTTCTCCATTATTTGCCTCAGACAAATATACCATCTGTTGTTCCCCTTCCCTTCATAAATCCCATCTGCTCTTTACCTATTTGTACTTCTTCTCTCAGTCTAGCATCTATCATCCTTTCCAGTATCTTCAAAGTGTGGGACATCAATTTAATGCCCCCCCCAAATAATACCCACACTCTTGAACATCGCCTTTCCCTTTAAAAATTGGGATCAATATACACCACGCACTCATTTGGTATCTTTTCCTGTTCAAGGATCTTATCATAAGATTCGTACAGTATATCCATCCTTCATCTCCTAATGCTTTCCATGCCTCCACCGGGATCATGTCTGGTCCGGTTGCCTTCCCCATTCTTCATCTTCTTCAGTGCATTTAGTACCTCTTGCCTAGAAAACTCATTACCATGCCAATGTTCACTTGCCCATCCTCTCTTATTAGTCTATTATTTTCTTCATTAACAACTGTTCGAAATATTCTTTCCATCTCTTCACAATGTCTTCCTCCTTTCTAAGCACTACACCCTCTTGATTCTTTATTTGTTTGATGTGTGTATCTAAGGACACGAGGGGGATCCGGCCGAGAAAGGTCGTGCTATTTGGACGAGGAAAAATCTGCTCTTTGACCTTTCATTGTCTTTACAAAAAGATAGTTTTTTTTTTTTATTTATTATTATTAAACGAGGTACTTATCTGTTTACCTAGGGTGCTCTCTCTCTCGTCTCTCTCTCATCTCTCTCTCTCTCTCTCTCCATATATATATATATATATATATATATAATATATATTATATATATATATAATATATATATATATATATATGGAGAGAGAGAGAGAGAGAGAGAGAGAGAGAGAGAGAGGAGAGAGAGAGAGAGAGAGAGCACCCTAGGTAAACAGATAAGTACCTCGTTTAATAATAATAAAAAAAACTATCTTTTTGTAAAGACAATGAAAGGTCAAAGAGCAGATTTTCCTCGTCCAAATAGCACGACCTTTCTCGGCCGGATCCCCCTCGTGGTCCTTACCCGGATTTCTGTTAATTCTCAGTCAATACTGCACTCTGGCTTGCCCTTTTATCTATTTCATTCTTTATCTAATTATTCTTCTTCCACTTGCTACTATTTTTACATATTTTATCATCCCTCTTCCTTAGAATTCTCAGTTATCTACATCCGGCTATTTCTCTCTTCCGTATTCATCATTTCTTTTCCTTGATGTGTTGTTGTTTAAGATGACGTCGGTTTCATGCCAGCACAGGCTCTTACTCAAGGGAACTTATAACTTATCTGCGTTACTCATCATTAGACTAATCATGTGAGTTCACTGAATGTGAGTAACAGGGCCAAGGGAAGTTACACCATAATATACATAGAAAAACTCACCTGTTTTATTTGCTTAGGAAGTGTATGTGTTGTTTTGTAACCCCGTCTATTGCAACATCAGGAACAACCAGCCCAAAAGAAACAAACAAAAATCAGTAGTATAAATGTTTTTTTTTTTTTTACTTCTTTCATGTCTCACTATTATCCACTGCCGCTCCCCAAAGTGCACCAAGGTCTGTTAGAACTTTCTAAGCTTTTGATTTTCAGTAGATTTGATAGATGCGATGGATTATAACCTTAATATAGTTCTTGTGTTTTAATAATTTACTCGCTTTTTTTATTTGTTAGTTTATTAATCTGATAGTATGTTTTTATACTTTGTTAATAAGTGAAATATCTTCTTTCAGTATTTCCCATTAACTCCTGTAATGGACATCACACTCTTTGGAAGTTCTTGCTTTTTTTTTTATTATTGTTATTACTTTCTTAATTACCTTCAACTTTGTCGTAATGCTCGTCGTCTTATTGTTCTAGTTCCTAATGGCATCGGTACCATCAATATCAATGTCATTTATACAGCTATTATTCTGCCGATTATCTCTCACGGAATTATCAAAACGAGATGCTCCTATTATTGCTATTACCATGGCAACATTTATCATTAATACCACTTCAGGTCGGCGTTGCAGGTCTCGTGCCAGTACGGGCTGTTGCGCTCAAACATGTTGAAGCCCTCCACCGTGCAGCTCATTTCGGTGTGCTTCAACTAATGGTAGGGGTTCTCAGGGACAAAGGGCACAAAGTAGCAGGAATGGTATACCCCCAAGGGCACGAGGTGCGGTCAGAGGTATGTATCAGTTAGGTCATGTCCTTGACCAGGCCGAGTTAATGATCTTAAATAGATGAGGCTAAGGTCTATAGGACGAGGCTTTCTCCGTCCTCACCCGATGGAAATCTTTAGACCGAGGTCTCTAGACCACCTGTGAGGAAAAAGCAGCCCACCTCTTAAATAAAGGGCGTGCCATGTTACCATATACGAATGAATCTATATTTTTTATTCCTTTCCATTTTTGTGACTCATAACTGTACGCATCGCAAAGGCAAGATTGGGTAATAAGCGAATAATTTTCAAAATGTTTGGTGGCATTCCTCATAAACTTATATCATGGATTCCGCCTCTCCACCTCTCTCTCTCTTAACCATCATGCAGATAGCCTGAAGTAAGAGGTCCATTGTAGTATAGCTAAAAATAAATAAAAGCTTATTCTCAGCACATATGAAATATGGTGATATGGGCAAATACCTTGATACAAACAAGTGTACAGTGACGTCACGATATTTGAGGCCAATGTCAGGCGTATCTTGAGTCGCAGATAGAGAACTGTGAAAGACTTTACGTTAATAAAAGCTTTACTAATGATACTGACGGAAAGTGTAACAAGAGAAGAGCATTGATATATATATATATATATATATATATATATATATATATATATATATATATATATATATATATATATATATATATCAAAAGGCAGGTAGCCGACGGCCAGTAGAACACGTCAGCGCGAAGATGGACTATGGAAACGTTCCAGATTCATATAATTCTTTATTTCCTACGTTTCGTGATAACTTTATTGAATCATCAGGGAATGTGTGAAATAATGAATAAAATTACATTAAAAATTACTCTAAAAACCAATAAAATTCATAAATTACAACACCGGAGAGGAAAAAAAACAACAAACAAAAGCAAGACCAAAGACCTCTTACCAACCTTATGCAATGAAGGCAAAAGACAATGAGAAAGCATAAATAAAAGTTAACTCAGGTACAGTTGTGTGGCGGAGGTCTGGGTATCTAACTGGGGAACCAGTTGTTTAATAAATAATTGATTTCAGGATAGGCAGTTCGTATGCATTACTTGTTTGGCCTATGATGCAGAAATCACTACTTTTGAGATAAGCTTTACAATTTTTAGAGTGGTTTCTTATGCTAGAATGTTCGGGATTGGAGAGCCTACAGCCACTATGGAAACTTAATCCCCGATGAGACTCGATTCTGACCCGCGGTAACCTCCTCGTGGATCCAGCATATGTCCCAGAGTTACACTTAGGGCAAGTATACTTATAGACCACGTTGGAGGTCAAAAGAGGCTCCAATCGATCTTTATATCTGAAAAAGGAACCAATCGTTAATGGATTTATAGGGGTCAATTTCAGGCTATGGCACCATAATGTTTATGAACAATTTGTGCGAACTTTTTTCATAAATGGTCATCATGTAAAAAGGGAATTTGGCAAAAAAAAAAACTAATTTTGGTATTGTGTAGGGTTTGGCGATATTGGCGAATTGTTTGTGAAGAAACATACGGAGCTTTATATAAAACAAAGTCTGTGGGAAGCAATTATTCGTAAAATATTCGGAAAGGAAACTAATTTCTTGGTGGAAGGATTGCCAGTTCGATGTAACAAAATACGGCCCGTGGAGGAGAGTCAGAATAGAGTTAAGCGTAAAATCATAAAAAAACAGGAACTATAGTAACTGGATCCTAAACCAGTAAAAGTCTTCTTTCTAAAAACTGAAGTATTAAAAGAGCCATTATCCCTAGGACGAGAACGTCTATTAGAGAGGCAATTGATTATTCACCCTTTTTCTACGGTTAACTTAATGTTATTATGTTTAGTATTATAAGTATATGCTAAAAACGAGTCAGTATCAGTCATTTTTAAATAAGGCGAAGGTGTCATCAGTATACCTACCAAAAAGAGTAGGTGGAACATGCGTTCTTCCACTTGATCCGAATCCATCTTTTCCCATCCTGTTATCCTGAAGCAACACCGTCATCAAGAAACAAGCGAGCGACGTGGTACTACTGCGCAGGATTTCAAGGCTCATTCAATGACGAACGCAGGTCAGGTGCGCCACTTCTCCAAAGCATACTAATGGAGAACGATATTCTTCGTTAGCTCGTCAGCTTTTCCTGCTGAGCGAATCCGCCGTTAGGCTACACTTGCCTGAAGTTTCGAGAAAGGACTGGTTTTGGAATGAGGCCAAGATGGGCTACAGGAATTGAATCATCTTCAAGATGACGCGCGCGCGCACATACATTATAGCTACACACACACACACACACACACACACACACACACACACACATATATATATATAATATATATATAATATAAAAAAAATATATATGATACACATATATATATATAATGAAAGGCTTTCTGACCAGGCATAAGCAGCTGTTAATATTGCCAAAGTTCCCAGCAAAATTTCTCATAAATAACTTGTACAAATTTCAACAACTTTGTAAAAATAATGTGAATCTCTTCACTTATTCTCTCCGGATATGAGGATACTTCTGGATGAGCGTACTCTTCCATTAACAATTACTGCACGCAACACGCACTCATCGATGTATTCATATGAGTCCATATATGTCTCTTCGAGCTGTTGCTCATACTTCCATCAGAAATTGGGATTCAGTTACACTGCCATACATTAACTTTATAGTACTGTGCACAATTTTTCGTTCTGGTGATTCTGCAGTGCTTCTGTTGCCTTATATTTCGGAGTTTTTATAATATGTTTCTTGTCTTTCGATACTATATTGTTCTTTCCTCCTTTCTATTAGTATTTCTGCCCTTTTTTTTTTTCTTGCTTCGTTACATATTCTCCGTCTATCGTATAGCTTTTGCAGTGTTTCTTTGACGATTTTAATCACTTTTGCATCATTGTATCATCGCCTGTAACGAGTTACAAAATGCTCTTCCATCTCACAAACATTCACATTATCATCCATGATACCGTATCCAGCTTTTCCTTAGCTTGGTAATCATCACATTATCATAATCACGATCATTTCGTGCTTAGATACTCTAATGTAATTTTGTTTATATCCGGTAATAATTCATCACACCGCAATATCATCATGACATCACATGACGCCTGTAATGCCAGACAAACAACTGAATCAGTAAATCAATTCCTTCCACACACAATGGTAATCTGATAGGCATTCCTTAGCGAAACGGAAAGAAGTTTTGCGTGACTCACACCTAGACTCATACGAGCGTAAGTCCTCAATTCATACGGAGTTCCCTAGACACGGAAGTGAGGTGAGAATGGTACGGAATCAGTGACGAAACATTCAGTGCTCTGGTTTCTTTGGTCTAATGACAACTTTCGAATGGAAATCTCTGGAAGATGAAAAAGTAAACATGCAAAATCTCCATTTTCCGAAAAGTTTAGTTGTATGTTTAAGATACGATTTTTTTTTTTTAATTAAGGCTTGATCCGACCCCCAGCTTACTTGAGGCACGTGTGAAAATCCATGTCAAATAGAGCGTTGTTTCACCAACGAAATTTAAAATAAATACTCTACATCTTATTAGAAATAATAGTTCTGTACCGTTTAACATGCACATTATTTATTTTTTACATTTTTATTCTAATAAATAATTAATAAATATATCCTAAAATTCCTGTATCTTAACTCATCGCGAAACACCTTTTTCAGACCTTTTTAGGCTTTTCCATAGTCCTTTCCTACCCCTCAACAAGAGCAAGGACAACAACAACAAAGTGGTTTGTAGGTTTACTCACCGAGTAGGCGAAAAAACGAAATTTCAGTTAAAGGATATCTGAGATTATAACCAACTCACGTGATATTGAATAATATATTTATGGCAAGGAAAAATATTCGATTTCAGCAAAACTTCATTAGCAGATTTTCACTGACTGTATGTTACAGCCGTTGCAGAGGGTAGCTATGTTTAAATACGAATTTTGGAGAGAGAGAGAGAGAGAGAGAGAGAGAGAGAGAGAGAGAGAGAAGTATTTGGATAGTAAAAATAATTTCGATGTCTCATTCACAAGTTACAAACTGATTGGGGATTTAAAACAGTGAAGCAGAAAGGTGAATATTTGTAATGTATGGTAATGAAAAATATAAAACATTCTAAATGATGAAGTCAAGACAGTTATCAAATCGACTATTACTCAAACACCAAACACCAGAGTGGTCAAGTTACTAATATTTTTTAAATTAGGACATTTAATTGGTAAGTTGGTTTGTTAAATCTAAAGTCTAATTCAAGATGTTAGAGCAACAGCATATTTATAAAGATGTTATAATTGATTCATAATCACATGAACTGTCATTATGGAAGTGCAATGGTTGAAACCAGCCAGTATTCTCAAAATGTTACGAATGGCGATTATTTCTTTCTTTCCCGATAGAAACGATTAATAAATGAAGAAGTAAAGACAGACAGAAAGAAAGAAAGTTAAAAGGCGTTGTAACTTGATTTCCGGACGGTCAGGAGGTTTCATGGAAAACACCTCAAGATTATACGTCATCCGACAGCTGCCAATTACGTTAAGATGTTACTAAATTATTTTGATATCATACTTGCTTCAGAAAATAATATTTATCACTTATAACGTATTCTTATTTTATTATCACCTGATATATGCCAATTTCAAAGTTTGTTTTATAATATTGCCAAAGAAGAACGCCGAAAACCTCGCTACTACTTTTAAAATATCTAGCGAACAATGGCAACTTTCAACTCCCTTATTAGTTGGATGTGAGAATTTGCTCGGCAAGTGTTGGTCTAGTGGGTGTTCCGTACACAACTGAAGAAGAACGATGTTGCGTTCGGGAATATCTGTATTGCTCCTTGTTGCAGTGACTTACGCTGCACCAAGTAAGTATAATCAGTTTAATTAACTATGCAGCAACAGGAATCTTTGTTTTAAATACTTTCTGAAATGCATTTGTCATTGTAGACGTTAGCTTGTGGTCGCATGGTAACGTGCTCTAGGCTTAGTTTTGTTGACGGCATTCTTCCTGTTGGTATGGATATGATTTAGTATTACGACTGTTATTGTGCCTCCATTACTATTATTATGAAGAAAAATGGAAAAAAATAAACCATAAGGCATTGTCAGCATATTTTGTTACCAATCTTTACTGAAGAGTAATAAGTTTATTCATTTAAGTTACAGCGGAATTTGTGTTTACTATGGTTTCACCGAAGTTATGTGAATGAATTTACAAGTATAGTAGTTCCGATCAGCAGCATAATTAATGTTTGATCCGATGCTGGTGATAATTTGTTTCGATATGTTGGTGCACAATGGTTATGTAAATAAAAATAAATTGGCACCAACGCACGCTGAATATTACAAGCTGACTAAGAGGTCGTTGTATATTATATATATATATATATATATATATATATATATATATATATATATATATATGATGTCTGTGTGTATGTGTGTGTGTGTGTGTGTGTGTGTGTGTGTGTGTGTATAAGCAGAATCTACAGGTCATTTTTACCAGATACATATGTAAAATATATATATATATATATATATATATATATATATATATATATATATATATATATATGTGTGTGTGTGTGTGTGTGTGTGTGTGTGTGTGTGTGTGTGTATCTGAGGTATGTGTGCTATTATAGATTGAACAGTTGTCTAAGTATATCACCTGAACATTGACTTAGCATATGCCAACTCTTAATAGATTGCCAGCGGATATCCTAGCAGCGATAAGTCGGTTGGCCGGGATTGGACCAAGTCTGTATTTTAAACATATTATTATTTTCTTTTACTTAGTAAGTTTAATATTGCCACTGTTCTTGCTGTGAATATTGTCACTGTTGGCGTGTTTGTCAAAACACTTTTCTGACAACATGTAAAGCTTGGCCTTATGCCAGCACGTTGCATTTTTTTTCTATTGTCAGTAACGTCAGTGAAGGCTGGTCTTGCTTATTTCATCTGAATGTTGATGTGGCGTTGCCACAGCCAATCTTGCGCTGAGAGAAGCGGAGATTTGGATCATCCTTTGAATTAAGGTTAAAAATCGTCACGCAATCGCAATTTTGTGGAGATCTGCCGATGGAGCGCTGTTGTGCAAGTTTCGTGAGTCACTCGATCTTAACTGAAGGCTTGTTTTGCTTTTCTGTTTACTTTTCATCAGTCCTTTCTATTTGACTGTTGTTTTGGTCGGGTTGTCTTGTTTGACTGTCATTCTGTTGTCATCAAGTTACCTAATTTGAAAGTTGTCTTTTTTTCCACATTGGCCTATCATATAGCATTTCAGTCACATCTGACCTTGCCCCCTTTCTCCCTCTCTCCTCTTAATCCGTCCCATCATACATAATTTACGCATGTTTGCTTTTTTTTTTTTTATCATTCGAGCCAAATATTGTGAAGAGCTCTTTTGAGGTTGACTGCTTGATAATCTGAAGAGGCCTTTAGAGACAAGAGAGCAAACGCGTTAGTGTTCCCTTGGCTGGAGACAAGTGGTGCTTTACAACCCGAGTTTGAATGAGGTTTCTAGTTTGTTAAGCAGAGATTCTCTCGCTGGAATAACCTTGCAAGCTTATATGACGGTAGAATTAGGCCTAATTTTGAATGGCATGGAGAATACATTAGAATTTTAAAGGATTGTTGTTTGTTATTTTTGCAAAATTTGTTATTTCAATAGAATTATTTTGAGATGTATCATTGCTAATAGAAATCTAGATTTTCAAACCATATCCGATTAAGTCTGTTCTGTGGCTCTTTGGCCTCAACCAAGAGAGAGTGTTCATTTTAAACAGTTTCCTTATATCTTAACTTAAAATGATGCCAAAAATTATCGACTTTACAAGAATTATGGGCGATCTGAATGCGTACCGAATAAATGTGTATGTTATTTTGAATTCAGAACGAGACCACTTGATGGCATCAGTAAAAATCCGTTGTTTATCCTAAAGTGGATATTAGAGTACCAAGGAAAACAAATGGTTCAGGCGGTTTATCTAATAAGAAATTAAAAGTGCTCCACTTCGTGACCCCACTACAGTAAAACTTAGTTTATCATTATCATACTGAAGTGTTCATTGCTTAACACATTTTTTTTTAAAGGTCTTGAAGCGACACTTAAAATGTTCTGGCCTCATGCCAACACTCTTAACTCCCTTCAAAGATAACAACAGCGAAAGCTCTTCCTCTTCTCTGCCTCAGCTCAGAATTTGAATTGGTTAACGCTAATGAGAGCGAATTATATATTTGAGATAAAATAATGTCGCTGGGTTCATTTCTTTTCATCTGAGCTCGTATTTCTTTCAAGGGGTTCGACATCTTGAAGAAGAGAATCTCTATGCGTTGAACTGCATTTTCGTCATTTACATGTGTGTGTGTACGTTGATATCTCAACTTCAACATCAAGGAGCCCCGTGTACAGAAATCTTCCACAATAATTGCCCTCTCATATACGAATGTGTGCGAATATGCACATACATACATAGATACATACCATCATAATTTGCATCATAAAAGGTCCACAAGATAAATTTTCGAAGTGAAGTTCTTGTAAGAGCATCACCTGCGTTGCCAAGACAAGCAAGAATGTTGATCAACTAGAGACAGAGGAACCCTACATAATGCTATTATTGGAGTAACCCCCACCCATGCCGCGAGCGAGAGAGAGAGAGAGAATACTATAGTTAGCCACCAAAACTATTAAAGATTTGAATTTCCCGTTGGTATGGCACTTCATGGCTTCGTTTGATGATAATTTTATTTTGTTTATTATATTCATGTAAGGATGTTTAACGGTTACTTGTTTGTAGACTATATAGAGGTGAATTGAGAGAGATCGAGTGCATCTCTCTCTCTCTCTCTCTCTCTCTCTCTCTCTCTCTATATATATATATATATATATATATATATTATATAAATATATGTAGGATATATATATAATATATATATATATTTTATATATATATATATATATATATATATATATTATATATATATATACACGTGCACTCTGCAGCAAACTTTCATGGTTCTATTGGTATTCAGGGGCGAGTTGCTACTCTTTAGACCCATTCCATTAAACCTTCTCAGACCACTGCTGAAAAAAATAGTGAACTGCGTACATGATAGTTGGAATACTGTGGTGGGTTGCATGGAAGGTAGAGAAGGCCACGGGGCTAGCGAGCTTACCCCTCGAAAGACCTGCTGAGGAACGAATAGGTAATTGGACCTTATGGCGCCAGTTTTTCAAGGGTAAGGTGACGCATATCCAGTCATATGCACGCAAACACACGCACGCACTCAGGGATACACATTCAAACAAACGCAGCAGTGCTTAGCAGTGACAAGGCTGAATGTGCCCCTGCTCATTACATCATCTTTGTCAACTTGGAGAACGCAATGAGCTGCATGCGATGAAAGGCGGCGTACACCATTCTGTGACTGGGAGGGGAGGCTGTTGCTGAGCGATGTGGCTGACTCATCGGCAGATGTTCTTCTATTGAAAAAATAATTGGAAGAAGATGCAGAAACGACCATGGCGCTTAACGAGGGAGATGACGGGTGTGATTGTTCGGAAGAGGAGAGAACGCCGACAGGAGTGACAGTGATTATGACTTTACTTACCTGCTGAAATAGTTGATAAGCGGCACCGCATAGGATTGTTGCAACGGTTGATAGAATCTGTCTGAATTCATCTACTTGTTTTGTTTAACAGTGGTAGTCTGCCGACAACAAACACCACAATCCAACCCCGGGATCGCACGCAAGGTCTAGCTAGAGAGTATAGGTCTATACTCCCTAGACCTTGCACGCACGTAGGCAGAAAGAAGGTACCTCAGTCCGACTACAGGAAGCTGCTTTAAGTTTACCCCAGCAAAACTGAAAATTAAACAGTGATAATGATAATAAAAGAACAACTTAATATGAACATCTCAAACCAACAACTTGGCCAGATCGTGTTCGGTAAATCGTGACGAAAGTAGATGATGGATTGCACAAACTTACAGATTCCCTAACATGTCAAGAGGCTTAACGAAGAGAATAGAACACTTGCGCTGGTACACAGTCACAACTGATTTCAGGAGAGTTACGAGTGTTCGATGTTTGATATGAAACACCGAGTTTTCTCTTTCACATTACGTTTTTGTTCTTCTCTCTCTCTCTCTCTCTCTTCGGAACTCACTGTACACAAACCAACAATCGTGTTCACAATCACATAAAAAGATTGAATAATGAGATAAAAACACTGATTGTCTATCGATCCATCTAAAGTACTCTGTATAATTACACGTATAAAATTTAGAGTTGACAAAATTACTAAGAAAAAATGTCAGATTTTACAAATGACGTAGAAAGCTGCCTTTGCCACAAATACAAATGAATGTTTCTAGTCACTTGAATTTTTAGGTGGTACTCATAGCTTTGTCATTATTGTTCCCTGCTGTGCCATGTGCAAATGCTAGAAGTCCACAATCAATACAGGCTTGACTGGAGTTCTTTACAGCATCCCTCCGGCCCCTAGCTGCAACCCCTTTCGGTCCTTTTACTATACCTCCTTTCATATTGTCTTCTATCTTACTTTACACCTTCTCCAGGCAGTTGTTTCAACATTTATTGTTTTCAGCATCTTAATGACCTTATAGGTCGGAGTGTTTGGCTTTAGCCTAGATTCCATAGTCAAGTATCTTATTTTATCCAGAACTTTTATCTGCTTGAATAGACTTCCTGGACGTAATTTGTTTATTTATAAAACACTTTTATTATAAATTGCACTTTTATTATGTACTTAAGTCATGTTCACAAGGCGAAAGAATCATTTGAATATATTAGCATAACATTTTGCTGCAATCGGTCCAAGGAGATTTTCCTCCTAAACCCTCCGTTTCATGAAACCAGTGGCGCGATCGGTATTGTCTTGGCCTGTCACCTCTGTGGCCGCGAGTTCAATTCTCGGGCATTCCATTGAGGTGTGAGAGATGTGTATTCTGATGATAGAAATTCATTCTCGACGTGGTTCGGAAGTCACGTAAAGCCGTTGGTCCCGTTGCTGAATAACCACTGGTTCCATCCAACGTTAAAACACCTTACAAACAAACAAACTTTCTTCTTTTGAGCCTAAATAGGAACTTCATGATAGGAACCTGAAAATGCCATCACAAGTTTAGAATGATTCTCATTTCATTCATTTCAGTATTTGGGATCGCGGTGTAATAGGAGTAAAATTGACTCCGTTTTGTATTTTTTGTTACAACTGAGCACCTGTTCCACACATGTCGATGTCCACAGGTGTTGAAAGCTTCCACAAGGTTCATTGTTCTTCGACGATTAAGGGACGTCGGCTACCTTCGAGACCATCCCTCTCAATTCTCCATCTCGTTTCTTTTTCTTTTTCCCGTCGGCCAGGGGCTTGGTGAGGGAGCTGGGATGCCCAACCCATAGGCCTCCGCATTAAAAGAAATATGTGTTTACGTAAGAATAGTATTTTATTAAAAGAAACGTTTGCTTTCCAGGACATCTAAATTGTCATTTAAAGTGTACTGGACTGGCCGAGCGGGAAAACTTTGAGAAAAAAGAAAAAAAAAAAACACACACACGCTCAAAACATTAATTTGTTTCTGTAAACTGGCGTCGCACCGCCGAAACACTAGGCTACACACTGGTAAAAGATATTTGTCAGCAGCAAAAAACGCAGTCGTGGTGCAACGGGCGTTTTGTTTTGAAAACATGAGCGCGGAGGTTTATGATTTCAGAATTCCCGCATCCCTTGACACGGCAGCTCATGTCATTAAAGTTAGCGTCTAAATATGAGCGAAAGAGCTTTCATCATGTGGGAATTAGCGGTAAGAATGTGTATCTATATATTTGTAAGTATATATTTATAGTTCTTCAGCATCAATCCATTGTTTCCCATTAAAGAAGTTTGCTCCAGAGAAAACCCAAAAAGGAAGCCAGTGCTGAATACATACTTGAACTACTGAGTCGTGAATGAACTCCGTGTGTATTGAAACTTTCACAACATCAAAAGGTTCATACACCTACACAAGGATCGCCAGCAGCCCTGTGAACACCCTACGCACGCATGAGAGAGAGAGAGAGAGAGAGAGAGAGAGAGAGAGAGAGAGAGAGAGAGAGAGAGGATCACTTGCTAAAGAAGCAGCACTCAACTCTGATGTGACGCTCATTATACTTCGGCGGGAGAGAATTACGTCACCAATTAATGTTGAAATTAAACAGGGCAGCTCATATGACAAAAAAGAAAGAAAGAAAAAATAAGTCATGCGCGCTCGCAAGCATGCGCATATCGCCCTGCTCTCACGTGTCGTATGCATGTATATAACACGAACTTCGTGGGAGTCATCCGTTTGCGCCTTTGTAAGCGATGAAGACCAAGGCCAGTAATGGTTCCCATTATTTCGCTAAACGGAGAATAAAAAGAGAAAACCTGTGTAACAGAAACAGAAAAGGGGACGATTAAAGGAAAATAAAACATTGGTTAGATTAAGTTCTTTGACTAAAAAGATTCGGTTGCAACAAGTTTGAAATTTTAACTGGTGTCTAAAAGTCCTTGTTGGCAAAATTCTTCGGAGACTTATTCATTGATGTTGAATCTTTCAGGGTCGTTTCCTGTGCACCAGGTCGAGAGACAGGACCCTTATCCCGGGGGAGTGGGTTTCTGGCCCAGTGACAACGAAGCCTTCAGATACGGAGAGCCTGAAGAAGGCGCCGAAGACCAGTACCCCGATGTCGTTTATGACTCCAAGCCTTTCGAAGGGTGAGTTAGTGATGTAATTATGCGGTCGTTGTATTATTATTTCTTTTAAGTAGAATTAAGAATAATATTCCTAGATGAGGAAAACGTTTTCGGATTTGCAAATCATCAGATGAACGTTTTTAGTTAGTGTTTACTCGTGAACAAATATTTCTTTAAAAAAACAGTATGTTCAACTTAAGCAATTTATTCCAATCACAAAAAGGTAAAAAATGCTCTTCGAAGCAATCGAGGTTTGTGTAAAGTGTTTTATGCTGTGTGAGCCGTGGCCCATGAACCTTTCAGCCACGGCCCAGTGGTGGCCTATCCTTTAGCGTTTTCAGACGCACGATCATGTCTAACTCTAACCTTCGTATTAATGATAGTCAGCCAGGTCAGTAGTCTGGTTAAACTGTTTCAATATAATATAATAATAATAATTGATGAAGCAGATGACAATAATCATTCGCTAATAATATGATGCATCTCTTCCAGGGCCGTCGATGTCGACTTCAGCCTCAACCCGGATAACGCCGCGGTTCTTGCCAATGGCACAGTGACCAACGTCATCTTTAGGGACCTCGAGCATCGCATTGCTGGTGAGAGAGAGAGAGAGAGAGAGAGAGAGAAAGAGAGAGAGAGAGAGAGAATGAGTATCATTATTGAATACTTTACAGTGTAGGCACAGAGCTAAAGATATACTTTCCTAAGAGAGGAAGACAGCCATAAACGAATGTCTCTCGATGTCAAAGAGAGAGAGAGAGAGAGAGAGAGAGGAGAGAGAGAGAGAGAGAGAGGATGCTAGAATCGTTTTCATTACTTATTACTTGTAGTGGAGGCACAGAACTTAGATATATTTTTCTAAAAGAAAATACGAATCTTAAATGAATGTTCTGTCGATACCAGAGAGAGAGAGAGAGAGAGAGAGAGAGAGAGAGAGAGAGAGAGAGAGAGAGAGAGAGAGTTGGTCGCAGTGTTTTAACAAAGAAGAATTCAAAATCCTTTTCAAAAAGGGAAAAGACCCACAACTCATGACGAGCGCAGTCTGCATGTACATGGAAACACGCACGTGCGTTGAAGAAGCAGTGTTAATGAAGTTGCATGCAACCTCAAGTAACATAAGAATGAAAGGAGTTGCTTGCCGTTGCAAGTTGCGCTTGCTTAGCCGTAAGCAGAGAGTGTCAGATTCTAGAGTTTGCCGCTTATTTCTGTTTACTTGTTTGTCTTTGTTGATTAGATCACTCGTAGTATATCTCTTGATGAGGTAAATGTTTCGGACAGTAAGGCGCATATTGATGAGTGCAAACAGATGCTATAATCCTTTTAGATGTTCGCTTAATGCACACCGTCAAATTTTACGTGCAATTGCACCTCGTTCACGAGGAGATCGATGACCATGATGTCATAATTCTTCGTTCTCCCTGAATCACTACGGAAGCCTCACAAGATTCCCGCTCGTCAGATAGACTCGCAACCGACGAGTCTTTTCTCCGAATAGTTGCTGCACTGGTAGCTCTTCACTATGGTTCTCAAAATGGTTGATGAGCGCACTTCCGGAAGCGATTCAAAGTAGCTTTTAGCAAACTCTCTGCTCGGCTTTTGAAAAGGTCTTTGAAAACTCCAAGCAGCACACGATATTGGATTTAAAAAAAAAAACGTTTTTGTATGCGTTTGAAAGGGCTTATTGCCAAACGCTTTTTTATGCGTTAAAAAGGGGCATTTGAGAACGCGTATTAGTTGTCTGGAACTAGTTATTACAAACGCCCTCTCGAGAGTGGTCATTGGGTGTTATCCTAGCGCCTGAAAGTTGTGAGTGTGGATGCATTGGAAGGGGTTTGAAAGTGGCAATTGAAATCTCCCTAAACCACAGCAACTGGTAATATTGAACGCCTTCCTTACCCTCTTTTATATGTAGGTGTCACACGCCAATACAAATGTCAACGTAGGTAGAGCGAATATAGAAGAAATGTTTTTAGAGGGAATTTATGTTGGCGGCCGCTTGGTCATTTTTGTGAAGAACGCATGGCGGTACGTGAGATGAGTCCCAAAGACTTTTTTTAGAGAGAGTGTACAATGTATATATATATATATATATATATATATATATATGGTATATATATGTGTGTGTGTGTGTATAATGAATTATGGTGCTGATAATTAAATAATTCTTTAAGAATAAATGACATTTGAATTTGCATTTTATAAAATGTTCACTGCCTATGAATGAGTACTACCCATTCGGAGAATGAAATGGCATCACAGTTTTATCACAGATGGACTTCCTGACTTGTCAGAATCATCTCCCCCCCCCCCACCCCCCCCCCCCCCCCCAAAAAAAAAAAAAAAAAAAATATTCTAAATAATCGTGTCTTTCAGAGGACGTGCAGCGCATGCAGCAGGACATGCTCCTCTTCCGAAGACTCTTCGGACAGCCTCCTGTGGCTCCTCGAGTGCCCCCATCCCTGTTCCTGCCCTGGGGAATCCATTGGACGACTTCCGACGAGACCCAGGACAGTGGGCCCGTCGGCTTTGACGTCAACCTCTTCGGCCACGATGATTCCGATGATGGTGACCACGACGGTGATAATGATGATGATGATGATTTCGGCATCTTCGGTGGCTTCCCCATCTTGGGAATCGATCGTCCTCTGTTCCCTGGTCTTCCGGTGAGTGATTTTGGACACACACACACACACACACATATATATATATATATATATATATATATATATATATATATATATATATATATATAAAAGTAGAATCTACTGGTCATTTTTACCAGATACATAATATTGTTAAAGCCACCACTGCCCTTGGCTATTACAATTGCACACACACACTCACACACACACACACACACACAAATATATATATATAGTATATATATATACATATATATATACATATATATTATCATATATATATATATATATATATATATATATATATCGTGTTTTTTTTACCCAGAAATCTGAATGCCCAAGAGGTTTACATACACCGATGACCGAAAACTATGGTTAGCGTAACCTTTGGTAGAGTAAAACTTCTCTGAGTCTGGGCCATGGTCTTGTCATTTTCCTTTTGACTCTGACAGTAAATGTGATATGTAGTACTGTTATTTAGCTGCGATTCACTATTTAACCAATTATATTGATGGCGGGCAAGCCGAGATATAGCAAAGTCCTTGGTTATCAAAAACTTTAGCCATGAGAAGCAACAACAAGAAAGCTACATGTTGTTTGTGAATGTATATTTATATGTGTTTTCATTACAGGAATTACCAGGCGTTGGCTTCATCAACCCATCAGACTTACCCGGCAACTACAGCAACGAAACCTCTGTCGTCCACAGCATCGACGGCGGCCAAGTCCAGGTGAACAACACCATCAACAAGGAGTCTGGAAACGACTTTAATGCTTTCTTCCACCACCAGGTGAGGAAACGGCGCTTTTCCTTGTGAGACAGATGGAGTCAGATGTACTGAATAAGTATTCTTTATGCAGCCAATATAATGAATGGAAAGTGTTTTTGTGAAAGAGAATCGTTATTAGCTGAAAATTGTTTACTATGCAACCGACCCCATTTCCTGGAATTTGAGTCTAGTGGATGAAATATCATCTCGGTAAAATAATTTCTCATCCTTTATGATTCTGAGACACCTTCCTTCAAACTGCCTTTGCTCCTCCACAGGTCATCCACTTCAGACCCGACGAGGAAGAGGGGAAAGTCCCTGAGGAGGGAGCATCAACTTCAGCCCCCGGAGTCCCTGCATCAGAAGCGCCTGAGGTCCCTGAAGTCCCCGTGACCGAAGCCCCTGAAGCCCCTGTCACTGAGGTCAGTATAATGAAAAAATTGCATTATTTTGCAGTTGTCCAGACTTGACTCATTATTATTTTCATAACAATTATGACTGCCTTACGTAATGTCATTTTCTTTACATCCTTTGTTTTATATGATGTTTCCAATTGTTTTTAAATGCCACGGGAGTCTGAAAAAGTAATGTTAATCCCAATATTTGGCCTTCAATTATTTTAATTTAATTCTGGTATTAAATTATCTATTAATATCTGAACAAGGAGGTTTGTTGCTTCATACCTTCAAACCACTACGAAAGGGTTTTCCATTTTACTTTTCCGAATCTTTAAGGCAGTTTGTACTCTGGTCTGTGACTTGTTGGCCTATACTCTAGGATCATTCGAGAGAGAGTTTTCTCGTTTTTTTTTTTCCAGATATTTTGGTAATGTTTATTTATTTTCCCCCTGAGCAGGACAGCAACAACAAGGACGAAGTCACAACCTCTGTCCCTAAGGTTGAGGACAAGAACGTCCCAGTCAGCGCCAAACCGCCCCCAGCCATTCCCGAAGTGAGCCCTGAAGGTTCCTCTGACACCCGAGCGGAGTCCTTTGACGTTGCCAAGGACAACTCCCTGACAGAAGAGGAGGTCAGTAACGGTCTTTAAGCGAGGTCGCTCTGGTGTGGCCCCGACTGCCTTCTCGTTGAAAAGAAAGCGAGATGGCTGCTGCCGAGACTGTGGCTTTTGCTGTCTCTTGTCAATCATGTTTCTACGAATGGAAATGTCGGCTTGCCCTGTCTCACACACACACACACACACAACAAACACGCACCAACAAACTTGGTATATATTCCCGCCAGTGCCAAAGGGCACCCAAGACTAGACAAACTTAACGGCTTATGTTATGTTCACTATACCTTATGCACGTTTTGGCTGCACCGAAGTCGTTGAACAGTCCGTTTACTGAAACGCTGTTCATTTGCATGTGTATGTACATTCAGCATAATATTTATGAACGCCTTGACTGTTATCGTCAGTTGTAGAACTGCAGATTCAGAATTGTCAACAAACAGCACTTGTAAGCTTCCAGTTTGTATTTGCTATGTAATTTTTCTTTTCTTTTTTTGGACATGATGGCATGTTTATGTTAAAACCACACTATTTGGTAGTAATGAATTGGCTGTGACATTCATCTGACGATGCATAATGATACATGTTTGTAAATAAAAGTCTGTCGTTGTGTCTTGAAATGTTTGAATTACCTCATACAGGTGAACTGAGCATTGCACAGTGCATGTCGTGAATGACCAGGAAAGCATGTTACCCGTCAAAACTCACGTGAATTTATTTGTCTTATTGATATTGACATGAGAAACGTCACGTCTGGGTTCTGGAAATGTCCTGATGTTGAGTAGTACTGAAATGAAAATGATTGTCAGCATGGTTTTTCTCTCTTGTGATTTGTGCATTGAATGGGTCTTCGGTAAAGAAGGGTTCGAATGCCCTCGGAAATGAGACTTGCTTTTCAGCTTATTCCGAGGACAAGGTAAGGTTTGCTTATCAAGCTCTCTTCTCTCTCTCTCTCTCTCTCTCTCTCTCTCTCTCTCTCTCTCTCTCTCTCTCTGGCCATTTGCTTATTTTTCCAAAGCTCTGCTGCTAAAACACAACCTTATATGACAACTTGACAATGTAATACACCCTGTGTTAACTTAACGGTAATTTTCTTTTCTTTGAGCAGATTATACTGAAATAGTCAATGGATTTTTATAGGAAAGTCAGATACATTCCCACTGTCGAGTGCACCAGAACGAATTCCGTACGCCTTATCTCTCCCCCAACAGGATTTTGAAATCGCCAACAATCTGCTGGCCTTGGACGGGAGCCGGAAGGCGGAAAGATCCCTCCGTTTGTTCGATCCTTTGGTCTTCCCGAACGACAGCCCCCGTGAGAATCGTTTCCCCGAAAGCGCCCATTACCACGCCCACAAAGATCAAGAAGGGCACGACGCCGAGGTCATCACCGATGGCTCCGTGGGCAAAAGACCTGCTGACCTCAGCAAGGACACTCGCGTCAACTACATTAGCCACAGCAGCGGCGGCGGAATGGCCAAGCCAGACCCCGACGCCGAGATTTTCAATTACGGCCTGGTCATGGATGAGGAAAGGGCCGCACGCCGCCATGAATAGGCTCACGATGGTTTGTTGTTGTGCTTTGCGGACATTGGAGATTCAGTCTTAGTTTTTAAATTGTTCAGATGAAACTCTCAACTACCTGTGCCCTGTTTGGTCCCTTTTGGTTTTCAGGTGTATTCTGGGTGGTTCGAACAATGCCAGAACGAAGAATGTCCGATACCTCAACTGGATTCAGTTGTAGTTGAAATTAACACTTGCAAATGTAAAGTAAACTGTGACAGATTGCTTAATTCTGGCGTAGCTGCGACGCACCAAAGTTATATACCATGACTGCAAAGAAGGTCTGGGCAAATTTTAATCACGACCGCGATTTTGGCTATCAGTTGTTTTTTTTTTTTTTAGTGAGGGAAGACTTCGTCATTCTTCTGTTGATAAGTTCCCGTTGTTGTACCTGGTTAGAGTAGGTATAATTGCCTCTTGATTGTGAAGAAACACCTCTGTGCCATATAAGTATAATCCACTTAATGCTCTCTAGTGACACTAGTTGTAATCATATTTTCGCTCATAACTCTGCTGAAGACAGTACTTGCTTAGAATGATTTAGATGTAGATTAGTATACTTATATATCTGTTGATATGTATGGGGGCACTAAATTTTGTGGCAGGGATACCGTTGACCATTATTGTGATAATTGAATATTCTGTAACTGATTAATCTGAGGAAATTGAATAAGGAGTTAGTTAGTTCTTGAAACAATTGTGCTGTGCAATAGATTTTTCTAAGTATGATAAAATCTGAATCAGATGGACATTGTATAAGAGGAATTTAATAAAAAAAAAGTTGCGAAGAAGTGAATTACTGACACATCTGACACATATACGGAGCTCGTCGAGTCACTGAAGAAGAGGGAAGAGTTATGTGTAGGAAGATCTCTCCCACATTGTTGATGAACCTGCCTTGGTGAATCAGTTTCCTGGTTGGCGCTGCCATTTTGCGTCGTCTTCAAAGCTTGCTCTTGCTTATCAAGGTTCAGAAAATTGAAATCTTTGTCTCTCATTCCTCAGGTAGAAGACCCTTATCCAGTGTCCGGTGTTGATAACTATTGTTGCTGTGCCTTCATTCTACGGAAAGCAACCAATCAATCATTCAGTGCTTCTTGTACTCACGTATTTACTGCACTGTATGCTACCTATTCGCGAACACCATCTCTTTCCCAATATTTTCTGCCTGATAAGTCAAACAATCACAGGACATCAGCATCTTATATCTGGATTTTTCTTCTCGAAATTTGCAGATGAATTCTTTCCTTCTTCTTTTCCATTGACTACCCCGTTTCTTGTTTATGCTTATATCTGTAAATTAGCTTCTAAACGAATTCTATTTTCGTCTCCAAACCACCCTCTGTTGTTAATATTCAGTCTTGAATCCTTATTTCTTTGCTTGTCAACCCTGTTCTTGAAAATACTTCTCAAGGGGGGCCTGTAAATTATGGCTTCAACTTCCTTCTACTCAAATCTCTTCAGTTCTGTTTGACCATCTATGATAATTTTAGTTGTTAAGATTGTGTCAGACAAGAAGGACCATATAATACAGAATGACGATTAAACTTGTAAACAGAGATCGTATTGTAACTTGTTCCTCTTAGTCGATGGATAAAAGCCTCTTAGGAATTTCCTTTCTTACTGTGTCAAAGACATAGACTACAGATTAGCCTTCTTTTGCTAAAACTTGCAGATTGGTCTCTTGTAGCTATTGACTTGTAAATTGGTCTCATATATCTAAGGTATTTCCGTTTGATATTCTGTATGTACTTAAAGACTTCTGGACAAGTCTCTTTCAACTCATAACTTGGTGACTGATCTTTCAGCCTGAGGCTAAACGATTGGTTTCCTGTGGCTGTTGGCTTCTTTGCCAGACCCTGTTAGTCCCCTCAGCCTAAGGGTTATGCCTAGACCTATAGGTTGTTTGTGTACCTGCTTGCCCTTTAATTTTTAATTTGCAGATGGGAGATTTCGCCCCTCACTATCCTATAAATAAATTGAGTAGGTTTTTGAGAAAATTGGTTTTGAAATAAAAACCTGTAATTTGGCATCAACAGGAGGTTTCCTTTTCAAGGTTCCATATGAAGACTTTTTACTAGACCAGGCATTAGTAAGAACAGCGAGATATATCGTCATATATTGTGCTGATATGTAAGAACACACTTGAACTTGGAGAACTAATGCTGTAATAAAAAGTATATGAACTAAAAGCCTAGTCTGACCACAGAAATATTCTGCATGCAACCCCTGTATGGGGGTAGTGCCTCATGTGGTACAATGTAGGCCTTACTAGAGGTTATTTCCATCGTCCCTTGGGCTCTAATCTGCGGCCACTTTTCAGTCTTTTGCATTATATTCGTTCCCACTTCCTTTTCTGTTTTGCTGTCCAACTTCTCCAGCTTCTCGCTGTCTGAAGTGCTGGATGGCTGACAATGCCATTGCGCCTTTCTTTTATGGCAAAATGTTCATAAATCAAATCAATTTCACGTGCAACAGACAATTCCAAATATCCCTCAACAACACTACCAGAGTGGTTTGGCTGTTTTCATAAAAACATTCGTCGAATAAGTATCTAAGGCAACAATTCTCTGTAGGTTCTAAAGCTTGTTTGATGTCTCCTGGAAAAACCTGACAGACAACTAAATTAGATATAATTTTTTCCCAGTAAAATTAAGATGGCAACACGAAATCACAAGCTGAAATTAACAATAATCAAAGTTTTTATTAGACCGAGAATATGGTAATTAACGGAAGACGCTACAAATTGTGCATCTCACGTTTATTCATGTTAAGAAATAAAAAAAAAAAAGTAGATCGACAGAATGTTTAAAACTCTTGAAACAAACCTTTTTGATATAATGATATTTAGTGGAGAAAATTGCCCTGAATGTAAAACAAACATGACGAAGAAGAAGATAGCTAATACCAAATATTTAATGTAACAGGAATAACAACCTTTTAGCGGAAGCTACAGCTTAGTTTATGGCGGTTCCTTCCTTAGCCACTCTTTCCACGAGATCTTTATATTCAGCAAATCTCGTCATGTTTTTGAAGAGCCAAGGCCCGTACTCGACAACCTCCTCGGGATCGTAGCCGAGCTTCGGAGTTCCTCCAGGCAAGGCTACGTTGATGTTACCCCCAAATCGAGGCTCCAGGAAGAAAGGAACCGATAATCTGTCAAAAGTAAAAAAAAATGATTCTAGTTAGGAGCTAAAAACAATATCGCATTTCCTCCTTTGTGAAAGTTGGCAATGATCTAGTTTTAGCATTAAATAGAAAAAAAATTCTGAAGCTTTTTATTGTGTACAGATGATTCCAGCGGAGAGTTGATCCTTAGACTTAGACTGGCTACTTTCAGAAAAGCCCACAAACTTTTCTTAATTTTACTCTGTTAGCTTTTGCAGAACTACGAAACTTCATTCATTTTGTATTTTCAGTTGATTGAACGATACTTGTGTCAAATTTAGTTGTCCTATTAATTAAATTTTTCCTCAGACTCTGCACCTGTCTGTATTTTTATCAGATCATCACCAACTATATAATGAGTTAAGCAAACCTTGACTTGTAATGATCATGATTGGGTATCTCTCGTCCTAATCCCTCCTAATTAACAAGATGAGATGTGTTAGACTTTGATATTTCGTTTACAAAACAAGACAAAGTTATTCTGATATCCTTAAGAACTACAGTGACTGTGAGGGCAATGTTTTAGCTAAGTTTATTCCAGAGGACAAATGCTAGTTGACCTTGATTGCACCTTTTTGTAAACATGGAATAATTAAACTTATTGCCAAGATGTAGAGCATATCCCATAAGGGTGCGTCCACATTGCAGAAAGCATCGTTAACACTCAGCAGAGTATTACATTAGTATAAAAAACCAACAGAAAAAAAATCGACAACAGTAAGTGGAAAACGAATCTTTGGCAAATGCTGGATAACGTAAAGACACACTGGTTGGGACTAATGATATAGATCTTCAACTCACATTCAACCTGTTTGTGATGTGCGAGCAAATAGTTGCTGACGCGTATTCATGACAATTTTACAGTAGTGTGGACACACCCTTAAGGTCCCCATACACTGAACGATTGTCTGAACGATTGTCGTTATCGACCCACACACACACCATTCATACAGTATGAACGATCTCCGCACCGATTTCAGTCTGAACAAAGATTTCGTCTCGAGAAGACACGGCATCATCTCTTAGAAGAGACGAGCGCAATGGCGTTCTATCAGCAGACAAACCCATACATACATTGAACGATCTGTGTATGACAGATTTAAGTCGTAAGCCAGCAACCTGGTCGTGACAGATTCCCACCGAGATCGTTCAGACACGAAGCTCCGCCCACCTTTGCATCCTTCAGTGTATGGGGACGTTAAGATTGCTGTCCAGTTCCAAATTACCTGTCCCCGCAGAGATCGACGACCCTGTGTCTAGTAGCTTTGAGTCTCCCTCCACTAATGGAAGACAACACATTGCCAATGTTAACCACAAGATGTCCCTTGCGATAAGGAACATCGAGTAAGGAGTCGTCCTCCCACCAACGCACTTGGAGGCCCGGGTACTCCTCGAATGTAGCCAGGAGGGTGATCACGCCGGTGTCGTTGTGCTCTGCAGTTTGGATAACTGCAAAGGAAATAATACCAGACTAGAAAACTTCCTGAAAAGTAGTTGTTAGAAATGATGTTAAATGATCTAAAAGAAACTTGTTTCCCATTCCGGTTTTTTTCTCTCTACAGTCAATGAGTAAGGAAACATAAACTAGCAATAAAGGGTTATATCTATAGCATTTTCTTATGAATGTGGGTGCATTGTGCTAAAGCTGACCTTATGTATCTTGTTTTTGTTTGAAAACAGGTATAATTGCTAAGACATCGTTCTCAAAAATCTTATTTTCTTCTTGCTGGTAAACGAAATGGTCACTGGGCATAAGTTAATTACCTTCTAGCATTTCTTCAAATGGATATAATAGTGTTCCATGTAACTCCTGGAATTCATTCCTTTATATATACACACATATATATTATATAATATTATATATATAATATAAATATATATCTAACATATATATAGATATATATATATATATATATATATATATATATTTGATCAATGAAATTCCGCAGTATTACAGTCTTGACTTATGACGCTCATAAGTTGAGTTGAATATAAAATCTAGGCCAAAGGCCAAGCACTGGGACCTATGAGGTCATTCAGTGCTGAGATGGAAATTGACAGTAAAAGGTTTGGAAGGTGTAACAGGAGGAAATCCTCGCAGTTGTTGCACTATGAAATCAAGTGTTAGGGGAAGGGTGGAAAGTAAGATGAAGAAAGATAATATGAAAGGAGGTACAGTAAAAGGAACAAAAGTAGTTGCAGCTAGGGGCCGAAGACACGCTGCAATGAACCTTAAGTAATGCCTACAGTGCACCGCATGAGGTCCACTGACGACACTACCCTCCTACGGGAATGCCGCTCATAAGTGACATAACATTAACAAAAGAGAAGACAGCAAGCTATAAATAAAGGCAATGGTAGTTATATACACAATAATCAGCTAACTATCCTGAAGTTATTGGTGTAATAAATGTCTTGATTGCACATAATACCACGTGACATACTGCATTTTTTTCAGAATTAGGCTTTTTTTTTTGTTTTTCACAAACCCAAAAGAATGTTGGCAGATCTGTTCCGGCAATGAATTGGGGCCACATCCTATTGCCTAACTATGGGTTCTGACAAACTGACAATTTCAGAACATTTTCTTTCAGTAGATTCTGTGTTCAAGTAACTTCTGTATAGGGACGTATGTAACTCCAGTAAAAAGAACTCTGCTCAAGTAAAGGTATGTAAAATGTCCCTTCTGTTCGTCCTCTCAAATGTTGTTAAACAACTTTTTTACCAAATAGATTTACCATAATCACCATCCCTGGCGCTCTCAGGAGGGTTTGGACGAGCTGGGTAATGAATAAGCCTCAGAGTAGAGAGGTGGTCATATTCAAAAAGGGGCGTAAAGAACTCAGTGGGCGCATCGAAGCCTTCAGCAATGAGTCGGAGAAGCTCAAGGGAGGCGTCGGTCATCTTTTTGTGATAATTCTCCATCCATTTCTGGAAAACACGGAGATGTCTTCATATATGAGAGTAATATACTAAAGAGGCAAATAGCAGCGTTTTAAAACTGGAAATGCTCTTGATTAACTTCAACTGTAAAACAAATGCACCGAAGATGCATGGGTTACTATACTCTGTTTTTTTCCATCTGTCCATCCGCCTGTGGTGGTCGCGCATGGTAACACTGCGTCCCGGGCTTTTAATAGATATGCTATGTGTAAGTTTTAGGTAAATAAAAGGATATCTGGGTGTACATTTGCAACTGAAAAGTGTTTTAATATTCTACTGTATGTGAATTACACCGTTAATATTCGAAATAGGATATTATTTAACCCTGGACAGGTATCGCTATTTTGGTGCCCCTTTAAAGGTTTGCAGGGTCGAGCTCGACCCTAGCACCCAGAAAAATTTGTGAAAATTAAAAAACTGCAGCTATGCTGCACATTTTAATTTCTAAAATCAATTTCACCATTGCCGAACACTACTGAGAAGATAAATCATACCCATCTACAAATTAAATATTTATTACAAATATATTTAAAAAATAAGTATGTAAAAAAATAATTTACAAAAATATTTACAAAAATTACAAAACATGCTATATACACACAAAAATTGAGGGAATCCTTCCTAAATCTATTATTTACAATATGTGATTGCCAGAAAAGGTGTAGGACCCATAGAGGTCAAAATTTGAAACGAGAAAAAAAGGGTGTGTTTTTTTTTTTGGCTCCAAAAAAAGTCAAAATTTCACAAATTTTTTTGTGGTACCTAAATGAAATAGGAAGTGGCTAATTTTTTTTATAGAATAAACTCATATTATCCTAAAACAGAATCATGTAAAAAGATCTGCATTAATATGTAATTTACTGTTATATAAGAAATATTATTATCTCTGTGTCTCAAACAATAATTTACGAAAATATTTACAAAAAATACAAAATATGCTATATACACAGAAAAATTGAGGGAATCCTTCCTAAAACTACTGTTTATAATATGTGACTGCCAGAAAAGGTGTCGGACTCAGAGGTAAAAAAAAAAAAAAAAAAAAAAAAAAATACAAAAAAAAAAAAAAAAAAAAAAAAAAAAAAAAAAAAAAAAAAAAAAAAGAGTATGTTTTTTTGGCCAAACAAATTGTCAAAATTCCACGAATTATTTTGGTACCTAAATTAAATAGGAAAAGGCTAATTGTTTTATAGAATAAACTCATATTATCCTAGAGTGGAATTATGTAAAAATGTCTGCACTAAGATGTAATTTACTCTCATATCAGAAATGTTATTCTCTCTCTCTCTCTCTTTCTCTCTCTCTCTCTACAGTGTGTCATGATTTATTGACATAAGCTCATGCAATCTGTCACCAGAAAACACAGAGGCCCATCCCCTCTCTCCCCCTCTTGTGTCGTAATATCTCAAGGTCATCCCCCAGGCATCCAACTCTAGCTCATAAACTTGACTTCTTGCCATATAGAGCTGTCAGCAACCTCTAAATTATCATCAAAATCACTTTATAATTCCATTAGAAGTAAGTTGATGACATCCATCCCCAGAGAATACTGCCTGCTGGCCATTGTTGATGAAAAATGCAAAAAAAAAAAAAAAAATGCAAAAACTAAGAAATTGGCGTTCAAAAGAAATTGGAATAATTGACAATATAATTCTTCTCAGCCACAACCAAAGACGTGATAATGTGCACACACCACGTACCCCTAGAGTTTCCAACAATATAAAACTATCCCAGAGTCAACAGTGTTAGACAGGAAATCACTACTTGATAACTTTGCCTTTGTATCCCACACATGTTCAAAACAAACTATTACTCAGAAAAGGGGAAAGGACAAAGGCAAGGCAAATGCAAGTTTTGACATGATTGTAGTGTATGTTCTGCTATCCTCTTGCAGATCGATCACACCCAGATTCGAGATAGATGATGATTTATGGGAAAAAAACATATTTTTTGAAACACCCCTCGGGTCGAGCTCGACCCTGCTAACCTGTCCAGGCCCGGGATGCAGTGTTACTATGCGCAAACACCACAGGCGGATGGACAGATGGAGTATAGGTAACAGAATCAGCTAACATGTGATAAAACCAAACTTTTTATCAAAATTTCTGGGCACCCCCAAACCTGCTGGTATTCATTATAAACTTACCCTGAAGTATTTGGCTGTGTTCTGATCTCCTGCAGGATTTGGCCACTGATTGTCTTCAAAAAACATTCTGACACCCAGGTTTTCACTTGGCGGGTTTGGTCTTTGTTCCAAATATGGACCCATTTCAAGCGCTGTGGAGAAATCAAATGAATAGTCATCCTTTTTCATTTAAATTTTATAGTTAACAATTGCCCAATTATAATGAACTCTCGTATAATGTGTGAAGATATCTATCTTTTGTCTGGCAGCCACAGACAAGATATTCTAGATCCACCATTTTTACGGTAAGAGAAATCAAAGGACAAATGTTTATACGGGAATGACTGATCTGTTATTTGGAGATAGGCCTACCAATTGTCTGGGATGGGTTTTCCCTCCTTATAACTTATGTAGAGAAGATAGGATTGGCAAGTAGGTTCCTGTGTGAATGTATCGCAAATCATGCAACCATGCCACTCTCACACTCTATGTTGTTTTGCAACTTTCATTTAAAATATTTGGCACTTGGCCCATTTTGATGACCTAATTCTTAACATGATCTCTGAGGCTGCAAGAGGTGAAATTTAGCAGTTTCTTCAGCCCATTAGCCACATGTGTAGACTACGGTAGTTATGATAATATTTGTATTATTATTATACGTATAGCTTCTTAGTGATACGTCAAAAGGCCTCTCATAGATCACGGTAAAACTAACAATATACTTACACATGGATGAAATCGTTTCACAACATTTTTTTTTTTTTTTTTTTTTTTTTTTTGCAGTCAGAATTTCAGAGGAACATCTTACCTTCCTTATGGGAAACTGCTCCAGGAATCACGGGGAAGAATCCTCTGTACTCGTAGTCACAAGTTGGACTGAAGGTCTTCTTGGAGATCTTCATCCTCTCCTCCAGTGGAATTCTGGAAGAAACCGGATGTAGCTATTTTACAGATAAAGTTGCCACAAACACATACCTTAAATTATGTTATAGGGTACTGATGTAAAGAATGCTTATTTCTTATTAAACTGTGCATACAGAAAGATGCATATGTCAATGAATTCGTACTGTTATTCCCATGAAAACTGGGTTGAATACGTTATTGCATCCATTGGTAATGTAACTTGTAACCATGAATCGTCTTTGTCACGTCAGAAAGGGACAGAATGTTATGTTAACTTACGCAAAGAACCACCTGGAGAGCCTAAGAAGCTCTGCATCATCAAAATCACTAAGCCCTGTGAGGTATATGAAGCCGACGGTCGTCATAGCTTCTCGAAGCTTCTTCACCAACGCTGGCCTGGTGTTGCCATGGGCCAGACGGAGGTCGATCACGGGCAGCTCCTTCTCAGTCATTTTGGAACTTGTGGGTGAAAATGAAAGTGAAAAAGAGCGTTTATTTGGATAATAATGGTCATTATCCAGTATATTTGTAAAGGTATATGTATTTATAGCATGAGATGAACAGACTTACATTGGAATAGAATGAATTACAACTTAGGTAACAGAACATTACTATGGTAGTATTAAATGAGCACTATACGTGATAGTACAATATAAAGAAAGGAGGCAGCGGTTACTGCAGTATTTAAAAACAAGGCGTGATCCGACCTTCAGCTTACTCGTGACGTGTGCAAAAATTATATTTCTAACTTAACGTGTAATGGTCTTTGTAATTAATACTCATACTTAGTACCACTCATACTAACTGCAAGGATTAAATCAAAAGGACACAAATTAAACACGTTCATATATGCTCAGTTATAAATGGAAACACAGAATAATTGAACAGAAACATAACCTAAATTCAGTACAACAAATAGATAAAAACGTGCTGAAATCTATGGTCAAATAAAGCCTTGTTTCACTTATGAAAATTAGAATAAATACGCTATATTTTATTAGAAATAATTTTTGTGCACTGTTTAACGTACACATTATTTATTTTTTACACTTTCATTCTAATAACTAGATCATAAATAGCCTATCCTAAAATTCCTGTATCTTTAACTCAACATGAAACACTTTTTTTTTCAGACCTTTTTAGGGTATTCCATAGACCAGGGGTGGCCAACCTTTTGTTTCCCATGCACCAATTTTCTTCACTGCTAATTTAGATGCGCCATACAAACTTTAACCCCCTTTCAATCCTTTAAGTATAGTAATTTGGACACACACACGCGCGCGCGCGCACACACACACATATATATATATAATATATATGTATAATATATATATATATATATATTGTTACGAAGGACCAAGTATCTTGTTACCATTCATCAATTATTACCTCACCAAAAGCCAGACACCTGAACCCTCATAACACGTATTAAACGACTGAATACTCTAAAGGCAACAGTGATCCCTTAAAACTTACCAGTATTGCAGAAAATCAGACTAAGTTCATCAAAACATGTGTGAGGTATTCTTGTAAGTAATTAAATTAATCAAAGGGCATCACTCCATCAACAACTTTAAAAGTTTAAGTATTTCCCTGATTTCAGAAGTCTAAGTACATCCCTGGTTCTAAGTCACTTCAAGTAAATTGAAGGAAAAAAATCAATTACCACTCTATGTTTCTACCTATCATCAATATAATCATAATCATATATACTGGTATAAAAATAAAAACACTTATAAAAGTTTTAAATACAAAAATTTATTATTAAATTCAAAATTTATAAGTGAAATTCACAATATCAGGGAAAATTACTGTTACTTGAAAACAAAGTAAAGTTTAATTAATTCTTGAATCAAATTAAGTAAAATTAAATCAAAATTAATTTATCACAAAATTCAAGAAAATTAATTCAATTGAAATTCAAAAGTGTTAGGCAATAATTGAAAATTTGAAATTAATTCACAAGTGCTAAACAACAACAAAACTTGAAAAGAATTCTAAGCAAATGCAAATTAATTCACAAATGTTAAATTTAATTAAATGTGCAATGATTAAGCAATGAAAATAACTAAGTCAATTAAATTGTGAATGTAAATGAAAATATAAAATAAAAAGACACACTTCAAAAAGAAAATGAACAAGTGCACAAACAATTGAACAAACACAAAACACAAAAAATATGCAATGTGTAAAAGTGTAAATCTTTTTCACTCAAAACATTATAACCATCAGTTTTTACCAAACCTTCATAACCACCTGTTATTAGTTATTAGTTAACCAAACCATCATAACCATTAAATATTAGTTATTAGTTAATCACTGTTCCTAACAATTATTAGCTATTAGTTGTTACCTAACCGTTATTAGTTATTAGTTGCAACTAATAAAAATATAACACACTTTACCTTGGTATACCAATTTCTTTCTTCCTTTGCTGCAGGCTTGATTCACACTTTCACAAAAACCAGACGCCGTTACGAAATAATGTTTGTTCAGATTCCACAAAAGAAACTAAATAACACTAAAAAAACTCTAAGAAATATCAAACATGAAATTCTAAGTTACGAGTGACCAATTTACGTTACGTTAATATAATCTCAATGATGTCGAGTGACAGAGAGAGAGAGAGAGCGAGAGCGAGATGTTAATGCCTCGAGGTTCTAAGATGTAATGAAATCTCTTCCTTTACGGAAGCTGGACAGGGCAGATGACAAAAAACGTATTTGGCACAAATGCTTCCAGAAAATTCTGACGCAATCTTCATAAAGAAATGTGCAATCTCCACATGGGACTTGGCAAAGACATACGCGTACGAGTCCAGTCTGTTAAAAAAAAAAAAAGACACGTACTCGATTGAGACGGAGGTTGAGCAATAATTAAGATTGACATGTTTTGATAACAACGCAAGACTCGATTCTGTCGCTATCAAATGCATTGACAAAGATTTAGGAAAGCAAACGGATCTTGCAGACCCTCTAATCTTACAGTGTTGACATAAAAGTTAAACATTCGTAGTTTCGAACAGACAAAGAAAATCTCTCTCTTTTTACATTCTATGTAATATATATATATTCTTTTACATTATGTAATGCGAAATCTGAACACACATTTAAAACATCCTATCTCTAAACTATCTAGGAGTCTGAAAAAATGTTACACAATCTACATGACATTTCAAAGAGGGGAAACATGCATTTCGAAAGTAGCAATATATAATATATATATATATATATATATATATATATATATATATATTGCACGGTTACAAGTGGCCCACTATGACCCCAGAGATAAAAAAAGAAAAAAAAACATGCCTGCTCAATAAAAAAGAAAAAAATAATAATACTAATAATAACAATACTGATTCTAGAAAAAAATACAAAAAAGAATTCAAGTAACATATAGCTAGAAGTGAGTTTTACTGAGATTTGTTCTAATCTAAAACATAGAAATAATTTTTATTTGATTTTTATTGTTCCGTATGCATCTATTAGTCATCTCTTTAAACAAATAATGCAACATCATTATTATTACCTGTGTATTATGCGACATCATTATATACTGTGCATTTATATATATATATGTATATATATATATATATATATATATATATATATATAATATATATATATATATATATATATATATATATATTATAGGCTGAGTGTTTAAGTGAATTACAAAATATAATAGTCAGCTGCTTAGAGACAAGAGGCGCCCATAGATAGCCTCCTTGAGACTAAGGTATTTGATGCCTTTACATTTTTTTTTTAACAAATGGCTATTTGTATTGTTGTTACGGGCAATTTTGAGGTGCGGTGTGTGTGTGTGTGCACCAAGGTTGAGGGAATAAACCCATCTCAAGGTATGGCCCGTATCTGAGTGACCTTAAGACAATTGCCTTTGAAAAGAGAGAAGTGTACAGTGCATACCTTTATTCAGTATATGTGTAAGACATAAACTATAATGGGTGTGTCTCTTTGTTTCAGATGGGTTTCCATATCATGATTCTAGTAAACAGGGTTCTCTGAACGTGACATTTACAATGAGCTGTTGACAATTTGGGACTTTAGGGTGATCACTTATATTAATCCAGGAGATATGTAACAATGCCTTGTAGTGTTGTGTGGTCAGACTTGGGTTTTTATTACAATGAATTATTAATCACTCTGCTCCATTTTATGTTCATCAGCTTTGGGTAATAAATAGTATATTTTTGTATTTACGTGAGCTTAATAGCCTAGCTGACATGTTTGCAGAGAGAGGTTGCGAACTGCTGACAGGTAAGAATTATCACATATGTTCTGTTAAAGGGGGCGTATATAGATATATATATTATATATTGCTACTTTCAAAATGCATGTTTTCCCCTCTTTGAAATGTCATGTAGATTGTGCAACATTTTTTCAGATTCCTAGATAGCTTAGAATAGGATGTTTTAAAATGTGTGTTCAGATTTCGCATTAACGTCTTGTAAAAGAATATATATATAACGTCAAGAGAGAGATCTTTGTCTTTTCAAAGCTGTGAATGTTTATAACTTTTATGTCGACACTTTAAGATTAGAGTCTGCGAGATCCGTTTGCTTCCCTGCTCTGTCAGCGCGTTTGATAGCGAGCTCGTTGTCATCAAAACATGTCAATTTTAATTGTCGCCCAGCCTCCGTCTCGTTCGAGTAGAGTACGTCTTTTTTTTTTTTAACAGACTCGTCTTGTACGCGTATGCTTTAATTAAAGCCACGTGCATGTCACACATTTCTTTATGAAGATTGCATCAGATTTCAGAACTTTCGAGAAGCTTTCGTGCCAAGAACGTTTTGACATCTGCCCTCTCCCGTTTCCGGGAAGGAAGAGATTTCATTCGATCATAGAACCTCGAGGCAGTTAGAGCTCTCTCTCTCTCTCTCTCTCTCTCATTCGACATCATTGAGATTATATTAACGTAACGTAAATTGGTCACTCATAACGTTTTAGAATTTCATGTTTGATATTTCTTAGAATTTATTTAGTTTTTTTTTAGTTTCTTTTGTGGAATCTGAACAAACATTTCGTAACGGCGCCTGGTTTTTGTGAAATTGTGTAAGATAAGACTGCAGCAGAGAAAGAAATTGGTATACCAAGGTAAAGTGTGTTATATCTTTATTAGTTGCAACTAATAACGGTTAGGTAATAACTTATAACGGATAGGAATTGTGTTTATCTAATAATTGATAGGAACTGTGGTTAACTAATAACCGATGGTTGTGAAGGTTTGGTAAAAACTGTTGGTTACAGTGTTTTTGAGTGAAAAAGATTTACACTTTTACACATTGCTGATTTTTTTTTCTTTTGTGTCTGTTCCATTGTTTGTGCATTTATTCATTTTCTTATTGGAGTGTGTCTTTTTGTTTTATATTTTCATTTGCATTCACAATTTATTGACTTAATTATTTTCTTATTGCTTAATCATTGCACATTTAAGTAAACTTAACATTTGTGAATTAATTTGTATTTACTTAGAATTCTTTTCAAGTTTTATTGTTGTTTAGCACTTGTGAATTAATTTCAAATTTTCAATTATTGCCTAACACTTTTGAATTTCAATTGAATTAATTTTCTTGAATTTTGTGATAAATTAATTTTGATTTAATTTTACTTAATTTGATTCAAGAATTAATTAAACTTTACTTTGTTTTTCAAGTAACAGTAATTTTCCCTGATATTGTGAATTTCACTTATAAATTTTGAATTTGATGATAAAATTTTGTATTTAAAATTTTTACAAGGTTTTAATTATTACACCAGTATATTATATTTGATTATGACTATATTGATGATAGGTAGAGACATAGAGTGGTAATTGATTTGCTTTCTTTCAAGTAACTTGAAGTGACTTAGAACCAGGGAAGTACTTAGACTTCTGAAATCAGGGAAATACTTAGAGTTTTAAAGTTGTTGAAGGAGTGATGCCCTTTGATTAATTTAATTACTTACAAGATTACCTCACACCTATTTTGATGAACTTAGTCTGATTTTCTGCAATACTGGTAAGTATTAAGGGATCACTGTTGCCTTTAGAGTATTCAGTCGTTTGAACGTGTTATGAGGGTTCAGGTGTCTGGCTTTTTGTGAGGTAATGTTTGATGCATGGTAACCAGATACTTGGCACTTAGTACCCATTGTTTAATGGTGCCCAGAGACCTGGGAAAGCAGATTTCATTATCACTCTAGAATATACTGGTGGTATTAGGGATATATTTTGTTGGGAGAGTGACCATATAGTTTTGTTTTGCATTTATTGTATTGAATTGTAAGCTGATAACTTAGAGGAAAATGGCTCAGTTCAATGTTCAGGAATTTTTAGCAGCCCCCTCCATCCAAGTTTTGTCTGAAACAACTCTGTCTAGAGCACAGTGGAGCGCTTTAGCAGAGGCATGTGGTGGTTATGTGTCTACTAGTATGGTAAAGGCACAAATAAGATGTATTGCTATGGAATCATTGATAAACTGGTAGAATAACTGATGAAGATGAGTTAGAATTGGCTCAGGAGTTGTTGAACGTAGCACGTGCTGATCTCATAAATAAGCAAGCAGAAAAGAAAGAGAAAAGTGATGCAGAGTTAGAGCTTAGACGCATTGAAGTAGAAGAGAATTTGATTAAGCTAAAAATGCAAGCTGAAAGAGAGAGAATGCAAGCTGAAAGAGAAAGAATAGACAGGGAAAAACAAGAAAGAAGAGAAAGAGAAGAAGAAAAAGCAGCAGAAGAGGAAAGAGAAATCGCAAGACATGAAAGGGAAATGGAATTGATAAGAGCTAGATCCACATTACCTGTAATACCGTCTAACCCTAACCAAGGTAATCAAGACCCTGTATTTGATGTAGTGAGAGTACAGAAGTTAATCCCTAAGTTTACTGAAGAAGCTCCAGATGAGTTTTTTGATCACTTTGAAAAAGTGGCTTCAGGTATGGGATGGCCAGAGGATAAATGGTCAGTTTTGCAACAAAGTGTCTTAATTGGTAAAGGGAGAAGTGCTTATCTAGCCTTAACAGCTGATCAGTGTAAAGACTACAAGGTACTTAAACACAGTGTGGTACAAGTTTACTAGATGACCCCAGAGTACTACAATGAGAGATTCAGAAATTTGAGAAAAGATGAGAAGGGAACATTCTTAGATTATGCTTACAAAGTGAGAAGGTGTTTCAAACGTTGGGTAGAAGCTGCTAAAGTTAAAACTTTTGATGAGTTAGAAGAGTTACTTGTTCTTGAACAGTATCTTAAGGGAATTCCTGAACATATAAGAGCTTATTTAAGAGAGAGAGAAGTGAAGAAACTTGACAAAGCTGCTACCCTTAGTGAAGATTACAATATAATCAGTAGTAAACGTAATTACAATGTCAAGTACCAGAGTCAACAACGCCCAGGTTTTAAGTCTTTTCCAAATAACAGGAACAAATTTAATGGGAAACCTTCAAAGGATAATACCAAGAGTACACAAGGTAATACAACTCAGCAAACTAATGTGAAATCCTCATCCAGTTTTTCAAGACAGTTACAGAAACCTAATGTTGTCTGTTTCAAGTGTGGAAGAGTAGGACACTACAGTCAAGAGTGTTACCGGAATCAACACCAGTCAAAACCAGTTGGTCAAGTTGTAAAAGGTGACCAGGTGAAACAAACTATGAAGAGCAGTGTGGGAAAGAATCAGACTCCAGAGAAGAATGAAACTAAACAAGCTGAATGTTTAGCAACCAGTGGAAATGTTACCTCAAGCAGTGAGTGGCTAAGCAGTGTGGAGGCTTTTAAGCCATATATCTATGAGGGTATGCTGTCAACTCAAGAAGGAAGTATGCAGGTACCAGTCAAGATATTATGTGATACAGGGAGTAACCATAGTGTGGTAGTACGTGGTTCTCACCCTCAGTTGGAGATGAGTCTCACAGGAGATTCAGTTATTTTGAAGGGTATAGGAGGAGAGGAAGTAACTCCTATATGCCGCTTACACCTGTCATGTGAATTGGTGACAGGGAGTGTTGATTTTGCTGTAAAAGACTCACTGGCTGTGGAAGGTATACATGTTCTGTTGGGAATGAAGTTGGTGGTGTGCCATTTATTCCTTGTCCTGTAGTGACAGACAAACCATTGAGGATTAGTCCTACAGCAGAGTTGGAGAAGAATAACCCCCACCTGTTTCCTAGTTGTGTAACTACCAGAAGTATGAAGAGGACTACGACTGTAAGTGAAGAAACTGAGGATTTACACACCCAAGAAGGATCAAGTGAAGGATCTTTGTGCTTAGAAGAATTATTCCAGGGAAGTGAAGTTTCCCATAGTGCTGATCAAGAAGAGATTTCCCAAGAAGATGAAGAAGACGACGACGACGAAGAAGAAGAACCTGATGTTCCTGAAGAGACTCCAAGTAGTCAAAGTGTTGCTGAAGACAGTAGTGAAACTACAGTAGCTGAGTTAGTAGATATTGAGAATTCAACCCTTGAAGTTGGTCAAGTGACATGATGGACTTGCAGAAGAAGGATGCATTGTTAACAGATTTGTTCTTCAGAGTTGTTGATCGAGAAGAGATGCAACAACCTCCTACCTGTTACTATCTGAAAGAAGGTTTACTGATGAGGAAGTATAGACCTACAGATATACCAGGAGATGCTGTATGGGGCGACTATCATCAAATTTTGATTCCATATCCGTTGAGAAAGCTAGTGGTTGCAGTAGCTCATGAGTCTGGACATATGGGAATCAGGAAGACTGTGGAGAAGATCATGAAATATTTTTTCTGGCCTGGACTTCACAAAGATGTTAGCAGGTTTTGTCGTGAGTGTCATACCTGCCAGATAGCTGGAAAACCGAATGAAACCATCAAGAAAGCCCCCCTACAACCTATAGAAGTTAGAGGAGAACCCTTTAGCAAAGTAATTATAGATATGGTTGGACCATTGCCGAAGACAAAGAAAGGAAATGAGTATTGTTGACATTAATGTGTCCTGTGACAAGGTATCCAGAAGCAATCCATGTTAGAAACATATCTGCCAAGATAGTTGCTGAAAAACTTGTGGAGTTTTTCTCAAAGTTTGGAATACCAGAAATAGTACAAAGTGACAGAGGAACAAACTTTACTTCAAAGTTATTCCAGGATGTGATGAATTTGTTAGGAGTGAAACAACAGTTATCCACTGCTTATCATCCAGAAACTCAAGATGCCTTGGAAAGGTTCCACCAGACATTGAAAAGTATGCTGACAAAGTATTGTTCTGAGTCAGGAAGAGAATGGGATGTTGGTTTACCATTAATGTTGTTTGAAATTAGGAATGCTTACCAAGAAAGTATGGGATGTTCACCTAATGAGATGATTTTTGGAAGAGAAGTTAGAGGACCGTTGAAGATTCTTGCAGAAAATTGGGAAGAAAATCAAGAGGAAAGCCAAGGAGAGTATGTGAAGAACTTAAGGGAAGGTTGAAAAAAAGAGATTAGAAAATTCTCTTTAGAAAACTTGAAAATTAGTCAAGAGAAAATGAAAAGGAGATTTGATGCTAAGACTAAGCTAAGAAGTTTTAGTGTTGGTCAACAAGTGTTAGTGTTCTTACCTGTCAAGAGATTTCCCCTCACTAATAAATTTCAAGGTCCTTACAAGATAATTCAGAAGTTAAGTGATAGAACTTATGTGATTGAAACACCAGAAAGAAGAAGAAGACAAAGGAAGATACATGTGAACCTCTTGAAACCTTATTTCTCAGAAACTAAAACTGAAACTGTGTCAGTAACCCAAACAACTTTATCTACAGAAGACGATGATGGCTACGAATTGGGAGCTGCAAGCAAGATGAATAATTCTTCAATTTTGAAAAATTTGGAGGATAAACTGAAACATCTGAGTGTTGAACAAGGTGAAGACTTAAGTGAAGTAATTAGAAGTTTTCCAGAATTTTTTTCAGATGTGCCTAGACGTACTGATCTGACCAAGCATGAAATCAAGATTCAAGAAGATGGAAGACCTTTCAAGCAAAGAGCTTATCGCTTATCACCATATCATCGAGATGTTTTGAAAAAAGAAGTTGAGTATTTGCTGCAACATGGATTAGCAGAACCCAGTTCAAGTCACTTCAGTTCTCCATGTGTGTTAGTGAAGAAACCAGATGGTTCCTTTAGGATGTGTACTGATTATAGGAAGCTGAATTCTATCAGTGTGACTGATAATTATCCTTTGCCTCTTATAGATCAGTTACTTGATAATATTGGGCAAGCCGAGTTTGTTTCCAAGATAGACTTGTTGAAAGGATATTATCAAATTCCCTTAGATGAGAATGCAAAGTTGATGTCAGATTTTATTACTCCATTTGGACTATATCAGTATACTGTTCTGCCGTTTGGACTGATGAATGCACCCGCAACATTTCAACGAGTGATGGATCAACTGCTAGGATCAATAGAAGGAGTAGGTGTATACCTAGATGACATCGTGATTTACTCTACAACGTGGGAAGAACATCTGAAGATTCTGAGGAAAGTTTTCAAGAAACTACAAGAAGCAGGATTAACAGTCAACCTAGAAAAGAGTGAGTTTGGAAAGGCAACTGTACAGTATCTTGGGTTTGAAGTTGGGAAAGGCCTTCTTGCTCCAGTAAATGCTAATGTAGAAGGTATCTGCAAGGCTACCCCACCTACTACCAGGAAACAGCTACAGAGATTTTTAGGCATGGCTGGTTTCTATCGTCGTTTTTGCCCAAATTTCTCAGCCGTAGTAGCTCCCCTGACAGACTTAACTAGTCCCAAAGCTAAGTTTATTTGGACTCCAGAGTGTCAAGAATCCTTTGAGAAGGTAAAAGCCATTTTAACTTCAAGACCAGTACTTTAAGCTCCAGACTTCGACAAGAAATTTGTGATACAAGTTAATGCGTCAGACTGTGGCGTTGGAGCTGTTCTACTTCAAGAAGATGAAAATAATATCTACCATCCTGTGTGCTTCATGTCTACAAAATTGAAAAAACATCAGAAAGTATATTCGACAATTGAGAAGGAAACTTTAGCCTTAATCACCGCATTGAAAAAATTTGAAGTGTATGTGAATAGACCTAGGAATGAAGAAATTTTAATATTGCCTGATCACAATCCACTGTCATTTATCCAGAAAATGAAAAATCACAATCAAAGACTGACCAGGTGGTCTTTGTGCCTGCAACAGTATAACTTAAGAGTGCAGCACATTAGTGGCAAAAACAATGTAGTTGCTGATTATTTATCTCGTTGCGAATCGTTGGATTCAACACCGTGATAAAAAATCTTCTGGGGGGAGGTATATTTATATTGCTACTTTCAAAATGCATGTTTTCCGCTCTTTGAAATGTCATGTAGATTGTGCAACATTTTTTCAGATTCCTAGATAGCTTAGAATAGGATGTTTTTTAAATGTGTGTTCAGATTTCGCATTAACGTCTTGTAAAAGAATATATATATAACGTCAAGAGAGAGATCTTTGTCTTTTCAAAGCTGTGAATGTTTATAACTTTTATGTCAACACTTTAAGATTAGAGTCTGCGAGATCCGTTTGCTTCCCTGCTCTGTCAGCGCGTTTGATAGCGAGCTCGTTGTCATCAAAACATGTCAATTTTAATTGTCGCCCAGCCTCCGTCTCGTTCGAGTAGAGTACGTCTTTTTTTTTTTTTTTTTTAACAGACTCGTCTTGTACGCGTATGCTTTAATCAAAGCCACGTGCATGTTACACATTTCTTTATGAAGATTGCATCAGATTTCAGAACTTTCGAGAAGCTTTCGTGCCAAGAACGTTTTGACATCTGCCCTCTCCCGTTTCCGGGAAGGAAGAGATTTCATTCGATCATAGAACCTCGAGGCAGTTAGAGCTCTCTCTCTCTCTCTCTCTCTCTCTCATTCGACATCATTGAGATTATATTAACGTAACGTAAATTGGTCACTCATAACGTTTTAGAATTTCATGTTTGATATTTCTTAGAATTTATTTAGTTTTTTTTTTAGTTTCTTTTGTGGAATCTGAACAAACATTTCGTAACGGCGCCTGGTTTTTGTGAAATTGTGTAAGATAAGACTGCAGCAGAGAAAGAAATTGGTATACCAAGGTAAAGTGTGTTATATTTTTATTAGTTGCAACTAATAACGGTTAGGTAATAACTAATAACGGATAGGAATTGTGTTTATCTAATAATTGATAGGAACTGTGGTTAACTAATAACCGATGGTTGTGAAGGTTTGGTAAAAACTGTTGGTTACAGTGTTTTTGAGTGAAAAAGATTTACACTTTTACACATTGCTGATTTTTTTTTGTCTGTTCCATTGTTTGTGCATTTATTCATTTTCTTATTGAAGTGTGTCTTTTTGTTTTATATTTTCATTTGCATTCACAATTTAATTGACTTAATTATTTTCATTGCTTAATCATTGCACATTTAAGTAAACTTAACATTTGTGAATTAATTTGTATTTACTTAGAATTCTTTTCAAGTTTTATTGTTGTTTAGCACTTGTGAATTAATTTCAAATTTTCAATTATTGCCTAACACTTTTGAATTTCAATTGAATTAATTTTCTTGAATTTTGTGATAAATTAATTTTGATTTAATTTTACTTAATTTGATTCAAGAATTAATTAAACTTTACTTTGTTTTCAAGTAACAGTAATTTTCCCTGATATTGTGAATTTCACTTATAGATTTTGAATTTGATAATAAATTTTTGTATTTAAAATTTTTATAAGTGTTTTAATTATTACACCAGTATAATTATATTTGATTATGACTATATTGATGATAGGTAGAGACATAGAGTGGTAATTGATTTGCTTTCCTTCAAGTAACTTGAAGTGACTTAGAACCAGGGAAGTACTTAGACTTCTGAAATCAGGGAAATACTTAGAGTTTTAAAGTTGTTGAAGGAGTGATGCCCTTTGATTAATTTAATTACTTACAAGATTACCTCACACCTGTTTTGATGAACTTAGTCTGATTTTCTGCAATACTGGTAAGTGTTAAGGGATCACTGTTGCCTTTAGAGTATTCAGTCGTTTGAACGTGTTATGAGGGTTCAGGTGTCTGGCTTTTTGTGAGGTAATGTTTGATGCATGGTAACCAGATACTTGGCACTTCGTAACAATATATATATATATATATATATATATATATATATATATATATTATATTATTTATATATATATACAGATATATATATATACAGGTATATAATGATGACGCATTATTGTTTAAAGAAGATGACTAATAGATGCACACGGAACAATAAAATCAAATAAAAATTATTTCTATGTTTTAGATTAGAACAAATCTCAGTAAAACTCACTTCTAGCTATATGTTACTAGAATTCTTTTTTGTATTTTTTTCTAGAAATCAGTAATAATTATTAGTATTATTATTTTTTCTTTTTTTTATGAGCAGGCATGTTTTTTTCTTTTATTATCTCTGGGGTATATTGTGCCACTTGTAACCGTGCAATGCGCCATAGGTTGGCCACCCCTGCTATAGACCTTTTCTGTCCTTCCAACAAGAACAACAATAACAACAACAGCAAAGTAGTTTGTAGGCTTACTCCCCGAGAAAATTATGTTTACACAGGGACAAAATAGGATAACTATCAGTGACAGAAGATTGGTCAGACTATTTGAGTCTGGCCAAAAAGATACTTTCTCATTCAGCAAGAGGAGTAAAGGGTGGCAATATTTGGACACGAGGCCTATCATTATTACCACTGGCAACTTACCAATCCTTACTAAAAGCATATTCACCTGGTGCTTCATTTAAGTGATGCACTATTGTTTTTTAACTGTTATGTATGATAAATTCGTAAAGTGACAAAGTCTACGGGCATAACCAGCCCCGTTTCACGGGCACAACCAGCTCCTTTTCAGGGAATACCTTCTCACCCCCACCCCCTTCGGAGGGCGGGAGGAGGTAAGATGAAACCCCCTTATAAACCATCTTGGGAGCCCCCACTATAAGCCTGCCAAGTTTCATGCCCATCGGATCAGCTGTTTGGCCGTGATTGAATGACAGACGGACGGATTATTATTGATGGAAAAGCTGGTGATAAGCGTATATCATATTTGGATTAAGTTTTACTAGTTTTAAACTTCTTCTGGCCTTCTTTTCATTACTGTGTTCAGAGAAGGGTTTTACAAACACGAATACCAATTATTGTAGTTATTATTAGCCAAGCTACAACCTTGATTACGAAGCAGGATGCCTCAGCCTAAATCTGGAAAGCAGCCCAGGCGGAGACAGACAGACAAGTAAAGAATAAACAATATGAAATCGAGAAAAAAGTGATACGACGGTTAAAACTGTTACGAGGCTCATGTATATAAGGAATAAATACAGTAAACTAAGGATAACCGAAGAGACAAAGAACATACTGTTTTATTCTTAAAAGAATAGTCATTTTTTTTAACATCCCACGTCATAAATAATTTATTTGAGCTTCTTCTTCTTCGCGAATAAGGGGGATAAAGCCTCGTTTCCACTGTGAGGGACTTGGATTCAGAATCATGAAAAAATATAAAAAATATCAGAACAAGTCTTGATAAGCTACCAAGAAGCAAAAAGATCCGAGGAAGAAGGAAGAAGGGAAAACGCTAAATTATGACAAAGATGTGGAAGGGGGAGCTGGAGACGTTAGTTTCACGTGAAACTTATCAGACAACGATTCCCCTTGAGAACATTGTGTAGAAGATGAAGTGTTCTCAGTCTTATCTAGATTGCCCGAACTCCAAGTCACTTCAAAATATTTTTAGTGTGTGATAACATTTTTTTTTCTAGTTCGTATTGTAATACTATGTGATACACTACTGGCACTAGCGCATCCAAGGTGACCCGGGTACCTGGCCACGTGTCCCCCACCCCCATAACGAATAATGACAAAATAATAATGTTGAGGATTTACATAATAATACCTCAAAGAGATAAAAAAAAGGGAAAAATGTCAAAAATCTGATATATAAATAATAATACTTTGAGAAAAAATAACAATGATAACAATAAGATAACGATAATAATAATGGATTCGGTATTTCCTGATAGAACAGGCGATTATTGTCCATTTCATAATTTCTACTTAAATAATATATATATATATTATATATATATAATTATAATATATATATATATATATTATATATATATATTATATATATATGTGTGTGTGTGTGTGTTACGGATTTTTAAGGTCAAATGACACTCGTTTAAACAAAATGAAACAAACAACTACTAGCAACTTAACCTACCCTCGTTCCGTTGTAGATCACTCTGAGGGGTTGGCTGAAAGGACAGACTAGGCAAAATAAACTCCCGTAGTTACAAAAAATATCATTTTATTTCCCAAAATTAGCTAACATTAAAATGGAATAAAATCAATTAACTCTGACTCAAAAGAAACGTTAACTATCATGTTCCTCTCAAAATCATATTTAAGTAAGTACCCCCTCTTATCTCATTCTGTCCGACTAATCATAATTTTTCAATAAGTCAATACAAGTCTAGAGAATCTATTTTTCTAAATGGTGACTTCGAATCCCTCTGAAATAAAGAGACCACAATTATGACACCGCTTTATCCATAAAAGTTAGTCAAAAAGAGTGTGTACCGCACCCCACTTCTCTTTCTCCAGACAATAATTGTCACTTCAAAGGTTAACTTTTTCAAAGTTCTCTCTTACGTTACCTCATCCGATGGACTTGCAACACCTCTTTCAGGCGTGTTCCACAACCTGTCACAACCAACACACACAGACACACCCTGTTTTGCACACAATAAGCATGGATGCCCCATTGTCCGAAGTGCGTGATCTTCGATGCGTTATTGACCACAAAGTGAATTGGTAATCTATATCCTGTCTGTTATTCATTTCAGCATCTTCGAGGAATCCAGCGCTTGTCTCTAACCGACAAGACCTAAGGTTGACAACTCACTATCGTGCCTTTAAGATATGTTTAATATGAAAATTGGTGCCCCAATGAAATTTATTTTTTCTGGATCAGCTCAGCGCATGTTGGTAACTGTAGTATTTTTCATTTGGCCGAGCATTCAAATTTTTAATTTTACTTTCATTTCGTTTCATTTTTTCAGTGTCATTTATTCGACATTTATTTGGTGCAGAAAGCGTCGTATATTCTCCCAGCTTTCTCTGGAACGACCTCATAATGGTTGATAGGTTATTCTGTTTGTTTGTTTCCCGTGACTGGGTTTTTAAAAGAATTATATGGACAGAGGGAGCAGATGGCTCTAATTTAGGCCAATCTTAACTATTATCCTTTCTCTGCGCAGAGCCAGAGGGACGTCAAAGTTCTCTGAGTGTAGCAAAAATCAGTCCTTTCCTTCCCTCTTGTATCTCCTCCAGCTCTATCCATTGGTGAACTCTTTCCGCGACCAGTTAAGTCTTTATCAAATCAGGCTTTTTTTTCGTCCTCTCTCGAATTGTACTCCACGTAAATTGCTTCATACGTGACTTGGCGTTATCTCTCGAATGCTACGACATCAAACTATCCTTCTTATACGTCAGAGGGTCTTGTTGTTTATAGAAAAAAGATTAAGTTTTCTTCTGTAATTAGCCTTTTCCTTCTCCATTTAAAATATTGTTCCAATATGTAGTTTACTTTTTATCTTTCCCTTCATGACAGGCTTGGTTTAAAGGTTACGAGTTGATTGGCCAAATTTGTCTCCAAGCCCTTCTTAGTTTAATATCTTATCATTTGTTTTTTACACTTGCCTGCTTTACGTCAGTCAAGATTTATTTTGGGATAGTCAGATAGAGTCTAGACCTTGATTAAGCCAAACAGAGCTGCTATGGCGGGACCGAAGGAGAATGCACGAACGTTGTTTTCAAATTCACTTCTCCAGAGATGTGTAAATCTCATAGACAAATCTTCATCGGGCAATCTACAACGACCCTTTGTGCTGGCCCATAGAAATCGAGGGGCCATTCGTCTACATTTGATAGATGCCCACGATAGGAACCCATCCCTGCAAGGGCTGATCTAAGGCACGCAGATAGTAGGGTACACAGAGTGGACAACTATGGCCGCCTCTTAATAGCCGAAGCGGTGAGCATCGCTATCCAGAAACAAGGGTCGGACCTAATACTCCACTCCGGCGGGAGGAGGAATGCACAAGCAAACAGGGACGGAGCTGCAGACGGCTCGCCCCCAACCGCCGGACGTACCGCGCCCGTTAGGGGGGACAAGAGTGCCCAGCGAAGGCTACTCAAGTTCTTGAGAGTCCTCGCCCAACACAAACCTAGAGCCATGATTAGTGCAGAGCATTTGCACGTAAATGATATACTCAAATTTAATATTTAGCCCAGTAATGTATAAACAGACATTATAAGTCGTAATCACAAGGACCATGCATGTTGAACCACCCTAATCGAATGTCACAGACTTTTCACTTACCTGTGCAACTGTGCGAGTCAAAGTGAGGCAGTGAGCCGCCTTGGCGATTCGACAAGAGTCGTACCATTATGAGACAAAAGACGGTCGCTGTGAGCAGTTTATCAAGGAATGATGATCTGCGTAGTAACTCTATATCTCATGTATAAGGCCTCACTCAATATTTGCTGCAATGACTTACACACTTGAATTTATTTCCTTCTAGACTAAGAGAGAGAGAGAGAGAGAGACTACAGAGAGATGAGAGCGAGAGAGAGAGAGAGAGAGAGAGAGAGAGAGAGAGAGAGAGAGAGAGAGTTTGTTATAGCAAGTTTTGCATTCAGTACTTGCATGTCCCTTCGTAACACAAACAGGACAACATCATTTATACTACTCTAGACATCTAGCAAAAAATAATGAAAAACATTGGAACTTTAACCCTAAATTATAGTGTGCAGGATTTTGATGTCTATAAAACGGAATCTAAAATACTGTTTAGTATTGTCCTATGATGCCACACGAAGACTGTGAATGTCAATTTGAACTCTTCGACCGCACCTTTCGTTTACGCAAATGTATTTTCGAATTTTCAATGGTAAGGTTTACTTTGGGGTCAGTCGCTTTACCGCGACACTTCCCCTGGTAGGTTGTCATTTCTTTTACGAGTCACAGTGATCAACTATATACTTTCTAAAGGATAAGTGACTATCCTAACTTTATGACATCATTCAAGTATGGAGATACACTTTCATTTGAAGAAACTTCACTAAACAGATGGTCATGGAAGCAGAATTTTTAGGTTTGTCTTCACTTCAAAAGATTAATTTTCATTGCACTTGTCACTGGAACACTAGATACCATTCATTGTCTTAACTCTCGGGTTTAGACCTGACATCGTCCAACCAATATCCACTTTTGAATTATGTAGAATGAGGTACCTTGGCCTAAATTTGATGCCTCGACCATCTCTTATATTACCCACTCATAGTGGGTCCTGATATTACCGTCGTTTCTGACGGCAAAGTTACGCTAGGGACAAACAAAACGTGAACCCTTAAGGGTTGTTGGTCGTGAGAGCAGTCGGGGAGATAGAAACAGATAGACAGAAATAACAGAGAAATAACTTTTTGAGACTGAACACCAATAACAGAATTTGAATGAGATTTGAAGAAAGAAACGCTGATAAGAGATGGATGATCGGCGAAGGGGCGGATGAGAGAAACGATAGTGAGGAAAGAGGCACTGGAGAAGAGAGAGAAAAAAATGTTGAGTGGGAGAGCAACGTTCTGAGTAACGCTTCTAGACATTGGAAACCGTGTTTAAGAGAGGATATGAATTAACAGATTTATACTAAATTCAATCAAACGTCTTTGCACCATTAAGATTAATGACGAAAGATTCCAAATATTCTAAAATCATAGCAAGTTATACAATCTGCACAACGATGTTTGGGATATCGTCGAGTAGAAATTATCAGTGAGATCAGTTATGCGATAAGAAATAAATGAACATTATTATGCCAAATATTTTCGTACATTTCAAAGCGACCATAGCTAATGGGAAAAAGGAGCGATTCTCTTTTGTTGGATGGTTGCTCTAGAGAAATTTTTCTTAGTTACTCTTGTCTGTTAGAACTCGTCAGGTAAATTATAAGTCCGAGTTCTGCCTGCTCGTTTATTTTATAAAACTTTAGGTAACTCGCCATTGCTTGCTTTGACCAGTTTGATGACTTAAATGGCCAACGTTTAAAGGATTGAACAAACGAATAGAAATGTTTATCGATTAGCAAAGCTAGTTAAGAAAGATCAGAAAGCGTTGCGACTATGGGTATCATATTTCCCTTTTTGACGCCATTATGACAATGACAAGGGTGCATAGGATTGCTTGATTAAATGATATGGCAAAAAGCTGAATTGCTGAAGGTTGCTATAAGTAAGCTGACATCATACCCGGTCTCTCCCCCAAGAGAAAGGATTCGACACAACAGAAACGAAACTGTACCTCGTAGGTAGAAGCTAAACGACATTGAGACTTTAGTACCACTTCGCAATTCTTGAGGACTTTGAGCTTACTACCAGACACTTTTCCAGATTCGTTTAAGAGGTGAGCTGCTGTCTTCCACGTAACGTTACTTGCAGTGCCAGAGTATTGCAAACAGAGTACTTCTTTGAACATCTGGTAGAGTCCGGAATATTACCTTTTTTTTCTGTCGTAAATCTCATTTTTATGTTCTATAGCGAAGTTGTTGACCATAACGTCGAAATTAATATTTCTCTCTCAGTCGATCCGTACCCCTCTCTCTCTCTCTTGAGAGGACGAAAGGAAATTATATGAAAGTGAAACAAGCCCGATAATTGTCGATGTGTGGATCTTGTAGAAGTTTAGTTAACTGGGGAGATTTTGATGTCAGAGTTTTGCAGGTGAGATCTCTGTTAGTCTAGTTTGGAATCATTTCTACTGCATGTTAGTGTTTCCTGATCACCGATTTGTCATTCGATCACCCGAACCATAAAACCGGATATGGGTGAGAACGATGAGGAAATAAATGTGAGAAAATTTCCCCCGGTATGAGTCTTATCTAGTCACTAGCTGCCATAGTCCGAAATATGGGTGAGAATGAACAGCTGATTTTCTCCAGTTGCTGTCTCGGTTGTACAGTCGACAACAACAGTTATATTTTAGCCCGTTACCCATGTAAGGACAGCGCCTTTTTTATATTTTCATTGTGTCTCATCATCAAGCCGCGTTGTTCCTCTAACCATTCTATAAGAGCGTTCCGCGGCCTTTCCGCCGACGTATAAATCATACAATTTCACTATTTGTATATCTTATTATCTTTAAATGTATGTCTTGGTCCTCACACCCAGAACTCATACACGTGACGTATAATTGTCCCGTGGCAACAGGTTCTGGTATCCCGCCTACTTACTGACGAATCTTAGTAGTATTAGGTGTGGTATTAGTGATTTAAATATAAATCATTGTGGTAGAAATGTTAATACGATGAAGATATGTAATAAGTGAATTCATACTAAGCCCAAAATTGAAACTCACTTGATAGTTTTGACGTGTAGCGCACACTGCTACTTTTTCGGCTGAATACTGATGTTATAAAACACAACTCCACGCCAATTATATATACAGCGCAAAAAAAAAAAAAAAAAAAAGCGCGTTGCCTCCCCCAAGATAAAACAACCATTTTCCTTTTCCCACGGTTATACAAGAGCTGGACTAAAACTCTTCTTCATTCAGATAGGTGAGAAGCAGTCTGGTCTTCAGTCGTCCGTTACATAGGAGAATCAAGTTCTGATTTAAATTATCAAAGGTGAGTTAAGGCCGGGTATAAATTGTCACGGACGCATATATATATCATATAATATATATATATCATATATATATAATATATATATTAATATATATATAACATATATATATATATAAATCCAGTAGAGACACGTGGCTTCATTATATAGCTTTTATATATATATATATATATATATATATATATATATATATATATATATATTATATATATATATATGTGTGTGTGTGTGTGTGTGTGTGTGTGTGTGTGTGTGTGTGTGAGAGAGAGAGAGAGAGAGAGAGAGAGAGAGAGAGAGAGTTATTAGCTCGTCAGTTGTTCTCTAGACTGCATCCATCAATTTTAGTTTGATATTATGATGAAACGAAAATATTCAAAGTTTCCTCAGGACTTCTCATTAATTCTTCGTAGTCCAGTTGACCAACATCATGCTACGTACCGTCACTGGGGGACTTACCAGGGTCTTTAGAAGTTTGCGTTTGGGACCCATTTCTTCAGAATTTCAGCCGCAGGTCCGCAACCTAGCAACAGCTACAAAAGACACCAGAGTTGGCGTCATTGGATGCGGACAAGTTGGTATGTTGACGCTTTTGATGCTTGTATTTCTCTCCTTGTGTGCGTTCATTTCATCTTTATATAAATTTCTTATGAAATGCTCACTGACCACCTAAGTAATGAGAGTAAAATGAATTGAAAGAAATAATTCCAAAATTATTTAACAGATGAAGAATTTAGCAATTTTCTGAGTAACAGGCGCGTCCCCTCTCTGGGGGAAATGATTAGTCTAAATCAGAAAACACTTAACATTTTCCTAGAGCCTAATGTTTAGTGGTAAAGTTTTAGTTATAAGTGATTTATGGTTAAATTATCCAGGGCATAATCATGGGCACTGAATAATTAGATTTAGAATTATTTTCATGCAAGCTCAGGCGACGACATTTCAAGTCTGGTCAGAGATACGAAAGAAAACTTCTTTCCACAACAGGAAATGCCATTTGCCACAACTTGACTCGAAAGGGCTACAACGTCGTGGCTGCCTGCGACACGGACGCATCCAAGTTGGATGCCATCCCTTCGTCCATCAAACGCCTGGTGACTCCCGCAGACGTCGTGAAAGCCTCGGAGGTCATCTTCACGTGTAAGATGACCTGACTGTTGCCCCTCCAAACCTTTCACTTATTCATGCACTCCAAGATAAATCATTCGAGAAGTTTGCAAATTCCAAACATTTTGAAATCTATAATAGTTTTTTTTCCATCTGTCCAGCCGCCTGTGGTATTTGTGTATGGTAATACTGCGTCCGGGGCCTTGGATAGTCACATTCATCTTACATTCAACAATAATAACAATATCCTATTTCGAATATTAACTGTGTAATTCGCATACAGCAAATTATTAAAACGCTTTTCAGTTGCAAATGTACACCCAAATATCCTTTTATTTACCTAAAAATTTACACATAGCGTAACTATTTAAAGCCCGGGAAGCAGTGTTACCATGTGAAAACACCACAGGCCGATGGACAGATGAAAAAAAACAGAGTATAGTCTTTTACATCCCCCTTTTGTTCGAAGTGCACCTCATATGCGGTGTAAACAACTTGAGCAAATGATTTTTGTTCAATTTATCTTCGTGATAACATACGAGTATACACTTCACGTTAGACCACAGACGAGAAGTCTCTCGTTACACTGTAAATTATACATTGCATATCGCAGTCAAACTAGTTACTAGCTCGTACACTGATAAATATCTCAATCAGACGATAAACCAACCGAAACTTAGCTATTCTTAAACGCAGGTCTCCCGAAACCACCCAACGTTCGAACAGTGGCAGAAGGACCTGATGGCATTTTGGGGTCTCTGAGCAAAGGGCAAGTCTGGATCGATCACTCCACGACAGAGTTTGAACAGACAGAGGTAAGGCTTTGTGTGTGTGTGTGTGTGTGCCACAGCTGTTGTTGTCAACGTATCTACTAGTATTACCAAATGCACGAAACTGTAATGAGAGCGACCATATATGTACTGATATATAAATAAAAGAAGTTTCAATAGGATGGATCTTAGTTCCAGTTCTGTCTCTCTGTCTCTGTCTCTGTCTCTCATTTCTGATGTTTCATGTAAAGGAGGACCAGCTCTGATCTTTGGATTAATAATAATAAAAAGATTATTTAGGACATTAATCTGTTAATGTATGTGCAGTGTTGAAAATGGACCATAATAATAAAAGCAAATTTATCTCACCAACAACATTTTTGATCAAAGAAAATGATCATGTTAATACTCTCCTTAAGGCTTTATTTAATCTAGTCTAGTATGCTACCTGATCCATACTAAGAGTTGGAACACTAAAGTTACCGGAAGTATAAAATAAAATTATTAACCATTCAGTCATTCTGCTGCATAAAAGGGGAAAATATGTTCTTAAGCCCGTAGAGTTTTCAATTTCCAATTCCCAAATCACTTTTTAAAAAAATTTGCTGTAAACATCCACGCCTATAAAGACATAATGGTATCATAAATAATTATGAAAAACCATCACGTCCTATTAGTCATATGTAAGCATAAATGATGAAACAGCTTCAAAAGGTGAATTCTATGATGTATCGCAAACCTCAGTTAACAAAATATGTCGATACTCGATGTCCATATTCGTTGTGAAGTCAATATACAAAAACATCGCTAATAATCAGTACTACCACCTGTATCGTAGATAAAGTAATATGTACTGCTTCTTACCTTTACTAGTACATTAACAAAGTTAAGGAACATTATTTAATTGTCGTTCACAGTAATAACAAAACTTTTGATCTATGAGAAAAAATTATGAATTTCAGTATAGTTTAGCATTTTCCGCTGGAAATTAGTCGATTACAATGCCAGACTCACTTACAAAACATTATTACACTTGGGAGAATTCTATTCGGAAATTACTCACAGTAAGGCTGACAAGAAAGGAAATTTAATGCCCTAATCTAACCTAGACTTAAAAACAATACACAGGAGGAAGGCCAAGGGAAGCAAGCACTCTTCTTGGAAGGGTGAGGACCTTCTTACAATTAAAGGAAAGTCTTAAAAGAACGACAGTGTTTCTTTCCCACCAGATCTACATGGAAGAGGTCAAGAAGTTAGGAGGTCATATGCTAGAGTCTCCCATCACGGGCGGATTAGAAGCTCTCCAGAAGGGTCAGATGATCGCCCTGGTCGGTGGCGACAAGGCTGTTGTAGACGCCGTGCAGCCCTTATTCGACGTGAGTTGGAACCTTCAGTGACTATACCACTTTTGAGCCTTTTTACTTTGACTCCATTCCCGTTTCCCTCCTTCTAGCATGCTAGCTTGCTGTCCAACCGCTCCAATCCCCTCTTTTCACTTTCCCGAGGACTTAGTGGCTCAAAGTGCCCAAGCGTTCGGCTTTGCAGTTAGATTTACATAAATCTTCATATAAACGAAATATCTATATCATATCTTGCCATATTCCAGTTCCCTAAGTGGCTATCTCCAAAATGTGTCATCTAACCCACGGGTTCTTAGCAAGTCTTGCGAGGTAAGGCTGCATGTCCCATGGTCAATAGAAGTGCAATAAGTTTCCATGGAAAGAGAAATCTCAGAGAGATGCAGTGCGATATTCTTTTGTTTCAGTGCACCGTATTCACGCAAGAAGTAATTTTGCAGGCCCATTCCCCAACTCCTTACAAGTATCTTTATCTGCTCTTTCAAAGACGCCTAAATTCAGTATGATAGAGGGTTTATAAATTCACTTTAGTTTAATAGCTATTCTAATTTTAAAGTCGTATTTATTTATTTATTTTATGTGTGATTTTAGGCTTCATATTCTAAAACCTTCTACGTCGGAGACACCGTGGGTGCAGCCATGGTCATCAAAGTGATGTCGAATTCTCTGTGTTGCGTCCACGTCATAGCCATGGGAGAGGCTCTCATGATGGGTATGTGTAGTAATGATCTGTTTTCCTATCAAGCTGCATTGCTCCTCTGAACATACGAAGTATAAACTACTTTACTTTCTTTATATCTATTGTGTCTTTCACTAATGTTGCCATATGGTATTTTCTTGTCCGTCAGTTATTATAATGTTTAAGAACCAAAGGATCATAGTAATAAACACATTCTACTTTACATCTTACGGTGACTTCAACAGCTCCATCAGCGTTTCTTATATTGACGAATAATTTTATAACTCAGGCACCAACTATGCCCTTGTGGTGTGTTTGTCAAAACTATGGAACTTTGGCATTGAATGTAAGTGACCTCTTTCTTTGTTCACAGAAAAAGTATACTTGTCATGTTCGTTCTCTTTCCATTGAGTTTCTCAGACTAACAACTATAACCATCCAGTACAATTTTCCTTTACTGTCCCACACCAAGAGACTGTCTTCTTCCTCTGTCTTCTAGGAATTCAGATGAAATTCTTTATGATGCATATACCATTACACTGTTTGCGTCTAAAGTCACTGATTTATCCTAGATAGACAAAGATCTTGTGTAAAAGTCTTGTTTTTGTAACAATGCTTCTTCCTGGTGATTTTTTTTCCTTTATCCATTAAAGCCTCCAATTAATCTCTCCCAAGGTTATCAAATTTATGTATGTAAACAGTGAAAGTCTAGTCTATGATGTGTACCAGACAAATGTTGTAATAATAATAATAATAATAATAATAATAATAATAATAATAATAATAATAATAATAATAATAATAATAATAATAATAATAATAATAATAATAATAAAATCTCAGGTAAACGAGCTAACATTGACTTGAGGACGTTTTGGGAAGGTATTCGTCTGAGTGTTGGTAACAGCTACGTCTGGGAAACAGCTGCACCTGTCATCTTCAACGGAGGGAGCTACGACCCTGGATTTTCTCTCTCTCTCCAAAATAAAGACCTTCAGCTGGGCTACGACATGGCCAGGAAATTCAAGGTTGGGCAACATCTTAAAAGTTTTTTTTTTCTTACATTATCTTGCATTCTCTGATACTGTTGCCAACCTTTTCGTTATCATGGGCCACACAAAATACCCTCAGTGCTTAAGTCTAACAATGTTATCGTTTCACTTCTCCAGTTATCGATTGATCTTAGAGTTTTAGTGTTAAAACGAGGAGTTTTGTCCCACTTACCTGTAACAAGCTTATCTTGGTCTTCAAAAGAATTTTCAAGTACCTCGTTAATGAGATGGTGCTACTGATAAATCACCATTCCACACTACAATTGACGTTCATTCATAAACTTTCACAAAAAAAAAAAAAAAAAAAATGCTGAACACTACTTTGCGATACTGAAGCTGGAGCCACCTTGTAGTACTAAGAGTTTAACCGAACCTTATCCTCTGTATTTAAATTCCCCATAGGTTCCGATGGAGATGCACCACATGGCACTGGGTGTCTATCGCAGAGCGGAATACCAGTATGGAGAGGAGGCTGGTTGCTATATTCCGCCTAAGGGGATGGAGGATGCCCTAAATGAAAGCCTCCAAATTCCCGGGTTCGAGAAGTGGGGATACAATATTGTGATCGAGGAAGGGTCCCTTAACATAAGGCATGAAGGAATTCACCAGAATAAATAAATCAGACTTCTTTTTTTAAAGTTTAATGTTCCATCACCTCCACTACAGCTGTAACTCTATTGAGCATCATTGCTCATGGTCTGTGCACAAGTCTCTCTCTCTCTCTCTCTCTCTCTCTCTCTCTCTCTCTCTCTCTCTCTCTCTCTCTCTCTCTCAATATCAGTGGCCCCCCTCCCCCAACCCAGGCCTCACTTCGCCAATACTTCATCCCTCTGTGACACCTGTCCCCAGAGATTTCGGTCCCAGGCACTTCACTCCAAATAATCCTATTGTTTTACAAAGTTTACACACCACCATTTTATATATATATATATATATATATATATATATATATATATATATATATATATATATATATATATATATATATATATATTTCGTAATTTGGATCACGTTAATACATTTGTTAATATAAAAACCTTACGCAAGGGATTTCTAAGGGAGCAAATCGGACGTGATAACACATTTCATAAAGATTTCAGTCGTTATCTTAATTCATTTAAGATTTAGTAATAGCACAGACCTTTCCTGCATCTTCAAATTTTTCTTTCTTACTCTTATTTGTGCATTATAGTAGTGATCCTACTTCAAGACGTATATTATGCGTTTTATTCGTCACTGCGCGCGAAACTCGGCGAAACTGAAACACCTCCGACAGCCCTAAGCCGTAAGGGAAAGGAACACTTACGCTATGATCCTGTTATCGCCGTCTTGATAATATTAAAGCTTGATGGCTTTACTGGAATAAATATGATCCCATATAACCCCTTCTAGAACTATTGATGGTAGAGCGTATTCGCATTTCCAATATGAAAAATTAAATGGGGTTAAAGAAAGGATCCACCTCGTCTGCAATATACCAGCAAAATGTTGTATGACGTCATATCACTGCATATCCAAACTTCCAATTATGGTTTGTGCATTTTTCATAGCATTGCAAATCTCTCTCCATTCTGAAGTTTCATGAGAATATTGAAAAGAAAAATAAAACTGAACGATGACAATGATAAAACATGTATTCGATTATCATAATCGAAAACGAGTGGTAAAGTGAACGCATCCGTTCGAGTGTTGTCAATTAAACCCACTCTCTGTAAACTCGATTGACAGCTGTGGTTGTGCCCTATCAAGTATCAAGTAACAACTCTGGGAAGTGGTTCTCAGGAGGTGTGTACGTCCTGTGTGTTGTCTGTTTACGTCATACACTTTGAAAAAAGTCGTAAACCTAAGTTATGCCTCTTGGCATTCATGTAAATTGTCAGTCTAGTTGAGGAAGGTGAGAACTTAAGTTTTAGGGTAGCTGTCGTGAAAGAAAGGCTGGTCGAGTGCGAGTTGTGGTTGTAGGAAAAGACAACTTCGAGGCCAAGGCGAAAAGTAAGTGGGTCGATTTTGGGTGGTGTACCGGCACGAAGAATTAGAGCAACAGCGTAGTGTAGATAGCTAGTATATCGTAACGTAGTTAACTTACTCTTAAGTACCTAATATACCTACCTAGTACTACTACCTAGCTATAGGTACTACCTAGGACCTGCTTTTGTCGCGCTGACGGTTATGATGGGCCTAGTGATTTTTAGCCCCATTTAACCAATTATTTTTTCTGGCTTTACGACTAGGCTTACCTATTGTATTTTTATAAATCTCTTTACGGCTTAAATTTTTAACAAGTAGCTTAAGTCATGATATCAGGCTTTGGGGAACCTACCTACCTAGGTACCTACCTACCCTAGTATTTGTAGGTGGGGTGGTTTTAGGAACTGCATGAATCACAACAAAGCAATTTAGGTATACTAACACTGGAAAACATGCTGATGCCATTAGTAAGCACATTTAAAGGGGTGCAACCCCATTTAACCTAAACTAACCTAGGGTGCCAGGTCTGTAGAGAATAGAGTTTGGCACTCCTTAACCCCCTCACTCGACCCCCATGTAACCTAGAATGCCATGAATTACTAAAGGGGAAAATAGCTATAGTGATGCTTCTTGACGTAACTGTCCATAACTTCCAGGATTATTTACAATTCTTGGAGAATGATGCACTGGAAGTCCTGGATGACACTGTTCCAGGCTTCTCCAGTTGTGTCCAGTGGCAGATCTAGAAATCTTTCTTAACCCTTAGTGGTTGGATATTCTCACATGAGTAGCAAAAATAGGTTTTGGGTGGTTGATGAGTTACTCATGGTACTTAAGTAACAATATTTCAGTTCCTTGTTGTATGAGTGGATTTCGCGCTCGGCTACCAATCCGGTGGTCCAAAGTTCGATTCTTGGCTCGGCCAACGCGGAACCAGTGGAATGTAGTATTTCTGGTGATACATATTCATTTCTCGATATAATGTGGTTCGGACCCCACAGTAAGCTGTAGGTCCCATCGCTAGGTAACCAATTGGTTTCTAGCCACATAAAAATATCTAATCCTTCGGGCCAGCCCTAGGAGAGCTGTTAATAAGTCAGTGGTCTGGTAAAACTAAGATATACTTAACAATATTGCATGCAAGAGGACCTTTTACTTCTATAGCCCATAGATTCACCAATGGTAACTTTTAGACTGGCTAAAATCCACTGGTCAGCTCATGAGAGACGTAGTTGGGTTCTTGACTTCAAGGGAGGATGTAGTGCCTCTCTGTCTCATAAGACATCTTTTTGTAAATTTGTTCATAAATATACCAAGGGGTTACTGTTGGTTGTAATTCTTATCTTTTATGATAGTATATCAGTTATATATAGATGTAATTTTGCAAAGAAAAGTGCAAAGAAATATAAAAAAAAACATAAATCCAAAAAAGATATTGCATCTTCGTTCTCGTTAAATTTATGTAAATATTTTACAACAAATATGCTCAGAATTTGTTACTACTAATTTTATTTCTTATCTGTTTTGATATTCTGTGAGCTGTAATTATAATTTTACTACATCAAATAAAATTATTTATTTGAAAATCATGTATAACTTTGTAAAATTTATGATTGTCTTGTAAAAGAGGCCCCACTGGGGGTTGTAAATGTCATTTTCAACTTCATATGAAAGGTAGGGAAAATATTTTAAAAAATTTTTTTCTTATACCATGTGCATTTGGATATCTTCCTCTTTCTATTGAGGTTTTTTTTTCTCAAGTTAGCCGACCTCAAAGTTTTGATGGCCTGGGGTGCTGCATATTGATTTGTTACCCCATTTAGGCCTCACATATATACATACATACATACAATAATAGTTATTGTTGCTGTTGTTGTTGTTATTGTTGATGTACAGTTATTGCTGACATTATCATTAATTACACTAATTTTTTCTACTAATAATGATTTATTTAAAGAAAGCATTGTTCTATTTTTCGTATCCACGGGGGACATGTGACCAGGTACCTGCCTCAAATCCACCACTGGTCGTATGTGACTGCTAGAAAAGAAACTGGGGCTAGAAACTGATCTCAACCTCTCAACTTTGAACACGTTTGTTCCTGAAATTGCTCAGGATCCCTTCAGATATGGCAACATTAGATACTAGATAGACTTATGATAGGTCTGTGGGATGCATTAGTTTATTTTTAAATACGTATCCTTCCATCCTGACTCTCACACATACTACCTCCTTTTTGTTTTTGATGTGACAGTTCATCAGTTAAAGGCCTTGTGGGGTAGACTGATAATCATCTCACAGGTGTTCATGCAAATGTTTACCATAATATCTTTTTGGGGCTATTTGTTTGGAATCCATTTGTTACAGTGGTGCTTGGAGAATTGCCACCAAGATAACTGTTATCAGGGTAAAACTTTATCTGGTCAAAATAAATAAAAGAAACAAGGAGTACGGAGCTATGTATCAGTTTGGTTTAATGATGATTACATAAACCTGGATTATGAATGATGGACTGATGCACAATATAGAAACACCTGGATAGGTGTATGTGTAGTATTATAGGGACATAAAATAATGGTAAAAGTATATTTTTATTAAAATTTAAAATAATCTTAGGTAATGTGCCACTTTGCAGTTCTCATAATCTTCCTCAGTAATTAAAGTTCTTTTGGATAAATCTTGATCATTTTTCTTCTTTGAGAGGGATGGGTGTCCAACAAGCATTTTGTTTACGACTGAGTGGTTGAGTGGTTGCTCCTTTTTCAACACTTATTTTGGGATGGCATGAATGCTTGCTCTTTTTCAACACTTATTTTGGGATGGCATGAATGCTTGCTCCTTTTTCAACACTTGTAGAAAGACACTTATGATTGGATGGCATAAGGTAATGCCTGCTTGAAGATGATTATACCTACCAGACTTATAAAGTATTGTTGGTACATATGTGGGTAGTCATGAACAATGTGCTGGTGCAGGTTCCTCATGTTTATCAGAAAACATGGTTGTGTCCTAGTACAGTATCAATATCATTTTTAAAATAATCAATGACTCAGTGTGCTTCCTGAGTCATAATGTCTTGCAATTCTTCAATGCATGATAGTTAAACTTTGGCTAATGAACTTAATCTGTTCCAGAAGGCTGTCCTTTTAACTGAATTATGCTTAAACTGAGTAAAATTTTCCCAAAGGAAATAATGGAATTAGATTAATCCATTCTAGACCTCCAAAATTACAAGAAATTAAAGCATTTTAACTTTAATTTAACAAGCCTTGAATACAGAAATTATACAGACAAAATGTGAAAACAGATAAGATTTGTTCACACTCTACCTGTAATTGGGAGAGTTGATGTCCTATGTGGAGGATGGGGAAGAATGTGAAGAGGAGGAGAGATTTTATTGTTTGGAAAGTGAGCCCCATTTTATAAAAATAGCTGATAACTGTGATTAGGAATTTTTTATCTTATCTGTTTTAATTGCTTTTTTCTTAAGACTCATTGTGTTTCTTTTTCACTAAAAACGTATCTGATGATCAGGGTGGATTGGTTTAAACCATGGTTTTTTTTTTTTTTTAAACCACATGGATTTTTGGGTTTGTTTTTTTCAATTTCAAGTGATAGATATTGTATAAATTGATGCAAAAAGTGCATTAGACAAATGGGTTTTATTCAACATTTCAGGAGAGGGATGAGTGATATTCCAATAACTATATTGCTTCTTATAATTGCAGATGTTGAAGTTTAAAAAGACCAGAGTTAAAAAAAAAGAGATGAGGGAAATAACATTTTCGAATAAATGAGGGATAATCTTTTTTTTTTTCAAAATGTTTCTTTATTGGGTCACACTTTCTGCCAGTCATGATGATTGCACTGCACTGTTCATATGATAAAAAGTCAAGACCCCTGTGAAGGCACACTGAGCCAAGCAGCAACTTAACAAGATGAGGTGGAAACTGATTGCTGTCAGTGTTGACAACAGTGTTCCCAGATGCCAAATTCTACTATAAAAGCAGCCAAAATCCTGCCAAAAGGAAATCTAAACCAGCTGTGTGTGTGTGTTGAATATGAGATAAGAACATTAAAACCAATAAAACAAAAAAAACCAAGGTGGTTTTTTTCCACCCTGCCAAAATGTCCCTAAAGTGAAAGATAGCATTGTCATTCAGCAGGTTTATAACATGGTTTGCTACAGCTTTTCAGGGTGATTTTTTTCAAGGAAACGATGCATTTTCTCCATTTTGCACGCATTTCTTTTATTGATAAACTAGGGACTTCCTCCCTTCCCTCCTAGGAGAAGAAAGCACCTTAGCTGTTTTTTTTTTTTTGTCCTACAGTTGTTTCTGGTTGAGTTCTTTGTGTTCCTCTGTTAACTCTTTCACATTATCATGACTCTCCTAGAGACTCCGTTTCCTCTACAAGCTTTATCTCAAAGCCTTCCAAGTCTCTTTGTGTTACAGTATCTGACTTTAGTTTCTTCCAGGCAGAGTTCAGGATCTTGTAAGAGACATAATGCTCCTTCCCTTCCCAGCTTTGTCCTTGAGGCTTCTGCAGTGGAAGATGTTGGAGTGTGTTAGAATTCTCTTTAGGGTCAGCTTTGTATCAGTAGCCTCTTCATAGCACCACTGGAAAAGCACTTTGGTGTAGAATTTCTTGAAATTCTACACCAAGTAAGAGATGAAATACATGGGCATGTTTATCAACAGGTTAGCAGTGAGGGTCTGTAGATTCCCGGATCAGCATTCATAGGGAGGTGTTTTGCAGTCCTTGTCACTAAAGAAACAATGGGCTCACCTTTGGTAAATCAATCTTGGTCTCTTTTTGTTTTTGCAGGAACTTGCGGCTCATGGGTAGGTCTACTGGTGCTTGCATTAGTGATGTCTGAAGCAGAACTGGTCATTTTCTCTGGTTTATGGTATTTCCAGTGCCTCTGTTTCTTGAGCAGACCAGTCAAGATATTCAGAACAGGGGCTACTTACATTACAAACGTGAAGTCTACACCTGCAACAAGTCATAGGAGGATCAGTTTCAAAAGAAGCTAGGCAGTGGAAGCACTGGTTGTTATCGATACCAGGGCACTTCCTTTGCTTCTTAGCACAAGGCTTTGGCATATCATGGATTTGCATGATGATGAAGCTAACATACACAAAAAGGCACAATATACACCCCTCAAAACAGAAAATAGAAGCAATTGCAAACAAAGAGGCAGGAAGAGAAAATACCAGCTTTGATGAGAGATGAGCAGCGCACATCCGCTCGCAAACGCAGTTAAGAGAATACAGGTGCATCTCAGGATTCTTTGGTGTGAGCTATGTGAGACTCCTCTCACTTGCTAGCCCCAGTAATGAGAGTTTGTAGAGATGGATTGGTCCCTTTAGCTGCACTTAACAGAAAGGCTGCTGGGTGTATATGGTGATTAACCTGTTATCCTTACAGTTAAAAGAAAGCTCCAGATTCTCTGTTTTCTAGTGCTTGACCCAGTGGTTGCATTTGAAGATGTCTTCCAGTGTCCTTGGTACAACCTTGATGTGTACAACTTTCCCATGTTACACGGTCCCTCCCAGTCCTTGGCCTCAAGCTGAGTGGTACTATTCCAATTTGCTGGACTTTTCTTGTTTTAGGTGTCATATTGCTCCAGCTGCCACTTCTGTTGAGGTACCATCAAGCCTTAGAGTTGCTTGCTGGCTGGAAATTTCATTTTGTTGCATCTATAGAATACCTTATGGGAAATGCACACAAGAAAAATAGGACACTTTTCCAAAACTGTTGTTGCTTTTCTTATTTGTTAATGCTGTGGCATAATCATCATTATGTACAGTGTGTCCTCGACTTGTGGCAGGGGATCTTTATGGTGCCGTAACTTGATGTTGCATTAAGTTACAGTGGTGTAAGCGCTGTTAACTTGATACCTATTCTTGCCGCGCTGTGCCAGTTATGGCGCTGCAAAACCCGTTAATGTCTCTGAAAAAGTGCTGTGAGATAGAATTGCTGTAAGTCGGTGGCACCGTAAGTCGAGGACGCACTGTATCATATTGGTTGTGCCTATGGAAACCATCTTTAAGCATACAAGAGTCATTCATATTGCTAGTATTAGTCATAAAACTTTGGGTGAATGAGAAAATAACTGCAAGTGGTGGAAGTTTTTAGAAAATTGTTTGGTCTTCTGTTCTTCTGTAGGTACAAAAACTGCTATGACATAAAGTGATGGGGCGTAAGCTTCCCATAAATAAAAGCCATTTTAGCAAATTTGCAAAACATCTTTGAAGTGGATAGAAAGTATTACTATCGGTCACTGATCTTCATAAAGTGATAATCAGTGGAATATCCCAAGCCATGTAAAAATGGTTTAATAAAGTACAGTGGGGCCTCGTTATCCGCGGGGGATAGGGCCCAGAACCCCCATGATAAGTAAATACCCATGTTATCCTGATACCCCCCTCAAAAATTGCTTAAAACTGCCTACTTTAATAGTTAACCCACCCAAGACCACTATTCCAATGTTTATAACTGCCCACTTTATTTCAAACACCAAATATGTTTTCAACTATCACCTAAAACTAAATTCATGACAGTTTTAAAGTTATTTTACAAAATTAGCCTTAAAAAATATATGTAGTATATGTACTACTGTACATATATGTAGCCTACTAGCCTATGGATTACAGCTAGAAGCCTACATACGCATGGTGGGCCTCTTTTTTTACAAGGAAAGAGAGGATGAGTGGTAAGAGAACTATCAAAATTATGTAAATCATATGGGTACTCATCAACAATCTATGTTGATAAAAGATGGCGACGATTTTGCAGTGCAATCGTCAATGAATATAATAACGATAATTCTACCAGCAGTATGCAGCGAAACATCTCTTCCCTTCGTCACAACACATGTTAATATATTCCACGTAAAAACCTTCATCTGACCTTTAGGCGTCTTTCCCATAAGAGTAAAAGAATCAGGGCTTTTGGATGCCACATAATTAACTCGTTTATATGGGTACAATTTAAAGAACGTGGCAAACACCACACTTCATAACAAGAACAAACAAAACTTGGACAAACGAGGGTAGGCCAGTGTTGCCAAATGGGAATGGCAATTTCTTGCTAGATTTTGCTCCATAAAAGGCTAAAAAAAATCACATAATACACAACAATGCCACCCAACCAATTTCAACCGATTGCTCTCCTTTTCGATTCAAACATGTTTCTAACATACACATTGTACTTGTACATTACGCTGCATAATTCCTAATCATTTCGAAACCTATTCTGGTTTTGCAAGATTTTGTTCTTTTTTTCTTACATGACATATCAAATACTATAGTAGAATAAAAGAAATATTCAACTTAACAGTGTAAAGATTTGATGTCAAAATACGTATGCTAGATGTATTTAAAAAAAAGTGCAAGTTTTCCTGCTAGATGCTAGACTGAAAATTTTCTTGCTAATTACCTCAAGAAAATGAAGGGTAGCATTAAAAATGCGAAATTGGTAACACTGGACTGAACATGTCCGGGCATCGTAACCATACGCCTTTTCATTTTTGTGTGTTTTGTATCATGATTTTGAAATTATATTTACAGTACAAAAAGTGTTTTATTATGGGTTTACTAGAGTATATAAAATATGTGGGTAGTTTGTGGGACAGTGTAACTACTATTTATTACTTTGTGTGCGATAGTATGTACGTACATACGTACAAACAAGATTGTATTATGGTGACGTCATGGCAGTCATCTTTCGCATTTTTAGGTTAATATGCATTTTGTGAATGAATACACATTTATGATAAAAAAGTATTTACTGTACGTACAAATAAAAGTACAATGCTGTAGTATTAATGTAATCACAGGAACAAACTAATAAATGCGTATTGTGATGTGTATTTTTGTCTTTTGAATAAATGTTTTCCCCAAGATCAAGATGGTTTTAGTAGTACAAATGATAGATATTGTATCGTTAAAAATATCAAAGTGAACGAAGTCGCAAAGTCGATTCTATGTCATGTTTTTCCTAAACGCTTTGACTTAAAGGAAAACGTTATTTTGGTTGTTTTATCACTGCCACAAACCCATAACAATGCAGTGTATGTATGATAATTCTAAACTATTATTCACTACCAAAATAACGATGATATTTTGTATTGAAAATGAATGTTACGTATATTCCAAACATTATTACTACGTAGCATGAATAGCACTATAAAAATTTCAAAAGATAATCTTGCTGTGAACGCTACCATAATTTGATTTTCATATATGTACGTACATTTTGTCAGCTGGCTGGCCTCGCATAGATAAAAGTTGATTTCACTGATATGGAATTACTCCACGAATAGCCTTTTTATTATGAAGATATGACGATAATATATAAGGTAAAAAATGCTTTTACGTATTTCGTTTACGCTTTGTCGCCAATAACAAACAGCAATACTTACGATAATCTATGACAAATAGCATTTGGATGACTTCATTGTTCAGAGAAGTTATATACGAATACTGCCAAAATAATAATGAAGTTCGAATTAATTTTAGCCTTAATGTTATTACTACCGTAATTACACTACTACTACTATTAAAATTTCTAAAAGTTTATCAAACAAAAAATGTCGCTTTGAACGCAACCGTATACATAAACCATTTTTGTAAAGTTATATGCTTACATTTTGTGGCTGGCCACTCCAACGATAAGTTGAGTGCAGTGATGTGGAATTATTCTTTGAATAGGCTATTTATTATGAAGATATGCCTATAATATATAAGGTAAGAATGGTTTTATTACCTTTATTGTCAGTTAATATCATAATGTGAATCTGTTTGTGTACGTTGGTGGTTATCGCACTGCAACTACGCTTAGCCTACCAATGAACGTCGTACATAAACCTTGAATAGGCTATTTATTACGAAGATAGGACAATAATATAGGTATAAGGTGAGAATGGTTTTATTACCTTTATTGTCAGTTAATATCATAATCTGAGTCTTTAAATGTATGTTGGTAGTTATCGGACCGCGGCCGAGGGTTAGCTTACCGAAAAACATTGCATACGCAACACGACAAACCCGTGGTGCAGCGATTCATACCAGCGATGTAGCACGAGAAGCGGTCCAAGAAAAAACCCGTGTTTAACTGGATATGTGAATACTGATCCGTGATTAAGCGATGCCCCACTGTATATATTACCCAAGTTAATTTTAGGGATTAATTCTTCCTGTGGGATTTTGACTGAAATTTGGAATTACCTATGACATCCTTTCTCATGCAGCAAATGGAGACAATCAGACAAATGTTTTTAGTTAGATACAAGTGTGTTTGTTTATCAAAATCTTTGGTTAAGAGTTATGAAGGTTGGCCAGAGAAAGAGTGTTTATGAAAGAATCAATTACGTATTTGTGCTTGCAAATGTAGTGGAAAAATTCAAGAAAATATAGTGCACTAATAGTTAGTCATGTTTGTTGGTGATCTTCATGGAAATGATTATGATCATCTTGTTTACAGTTATATTCATTGCTAGTCTAGTAGTATGTATTGTTAATTGATTTGGTTTCCATAGAAACCTGATTAATAGTTCCTGTGCAGTTTAGAGATTCAAGAAATTATTGCATAATTTGTCAGGCACATGCTTGGCAAAACTTAGGTATTGGGACTAAGGTATGGTATAGATCGTCACTTCATAACTTAACCTTATCTAACCAAATGTAGAAGTCACTGATCATTACCATTGCTCTTTTATTATCTGCTTAAGGTAGCATGCCTATACCCTGAAAGTACTCCTGCTGTCTGTTCCATGGCCTTACATAATAAACCACAGAGTTTTATGATCGGCTTGCTGTTTGTGGCATGAAGAGAATTAATAGAAATTTTAGGTCATCTAACGAAGCAAAATGTAGTACATGCTGTCATTAACCCATTGAATGCAATAGAGGGAGAAGGTTTTCCAGCCATGATGTAGCAGCTGAAATTAAATGTTTTGCATGAAGGAAGAGATTATTTTTTTATACATTATGATCAGTTTATGAGAACATGATAAAAGTATCATGCATTTAATTTATTACTAGTACGTATATCTTTCATTATCAGCATTGAAGATGAAATTAGTAGTACTAATTTTGTTAAAAAGTTTTAACATTGAGTTTCTAATATTGACATGGGGTCCATGAACATTGGTATACCACAGAGATCCCATACCATTTATTCATTATTCTGTAACATGGCTGATAACATTACTTTAAACATGCTTCCTCTCTTTCCAGGCATGGATGGTAGCAAGAGGTGATTGCTAATCTAGCCAGCATGATTCATGCATGTCGATGTGTTATGCCTCTAGATGTAAGTGGTACCATTTTCAATTGTTTGGGTTTGAAATAAGGATCCATTTATTTTCAGAGGTTATATATTACTGTTTGTGTTTAATTCTTTTATTGATTTGTAGAGATTATATTTTTCCTAGTACTTAAAGGATATGGTATTGCAGAAATAACTTTGAGCTGTAAATCATTTATTTGAGATGAATCTTACCTACAGTTAAATTTAGCTAGTATATCTCTCTGCTGATTAGGCGAGTCGGCATTCAAAAAAAAAAAATCGAATGACTGCCCGAATGACTGTTTAGTTTACCTGTTCTCCACCAGGTGTGTTTCGAATGTTTTAGCTTTTGTCAGAATTCTCCTTGCCACCATTGCAGCTAGGCGATTGTTGGTATTCTATGAAGTTTGGCTGTTTTACACCTGTTTACGGTATTGTAATTTCATTTTCCTAGGATATCTTCCACTGGAAGCAAAACCAATAACATCAGGCTATGTAGGAATGCTTTGGTGTAACCAGGATGGTGAAATTGGAAGTTGATCAACATTCCTTTGTACTGGCAGGGGTACAGTGTGATTTTGGAACTACTAGATGTGAAGAATGTAGGGAATTGTTCTGAGAAATTTCTGCCCGAATATGTCAGATATAGGAAAGACTGGAACTAATAGATTGCGAAAGCAATTGGTTAGATCAGGACTTAAACCTGTTAGGCTATCCCTACTCAGACTAGGCATTTTAGTAGGCTAGTACGTATTGACTTCCATTGTAGCTCCGCCTTTTGCTCCCCATTCAGTTCAGGAAAAGTGTAACGAGAAGTTAGAACAATTAACCTATTTTTAGTTCTAATACAATTTGAACTTAGTTCGTGATGGGAACGTTCCGATTCCCTCCAGTGTGCGCTCATTTTTGCGTTCCCTGTTAGAAGTAAGGTGTTGGTGCCTTCGTCTGTACGTAGCCTGAGCCTAGGACTGCCCTGCGACAGTTGGAAACGTCTGCTGCCAGGGAACTGGGTCGGTTCTCGGGACGATGGGATTCTGTGCCCTCCAATACCTACTTCGCCCTTTTCATAGTCTGAATGTCGTTTAAATCGTTTGCCAAAGGACCGTTGAAAGAGTTCACATAAGGACCGTTTTGGTAAGCGTTAATGCTCGCTCCGTAGGCGCATTCTGTCATCTTTGACACCTAGTTTTAGGTGTTAGCATGCATAGGCTTAATAATATATGATATAGGTATAGACATTTTATTGAGATGATAATGAATCTGTAGCGAGTTTTACACATTTAGATATGTCGACTTGGTCGACTGTTTATCTCTCATGTTTCGGTTACTCTAAATTCTTGTATGCTAGCATATTCCTTTTTCTTTGTAATATTTGTGTTTGTTCTTTGCGTGCTTCCTCTTTGGCTATCAGCAAATCTCATACTACTGCCTTGATTAATGTTTCTCTTTCAAGTCTACACTCTGTAGTATCTACAGTTCTCGCGGAGTTAGATATTCTAGCTTCAGAGATTTCTAACTTAGTTTCATGTAGGAATGCTTTCAAGTATGTACGATCGCTTTTGGACGAGGCGGGAGCGTTGTTGTAACTCCTCTCTCACTTTTGGTGCCTTGTTCTCCCTCTCCCTCTGTCGACTCGTGCGAACTGCGGACCAGGGTTCCCAGATATATGATAAGTATCGTACGAGTACGATAATTTGACCCTCTTTATGATAAACGATTATTACTCAAAATACGATAATTTGAAGAGATTTGGTACGATAATTTGTTCTGATACATCTGGGAACCCTGCTGTGGACATTGTTGACTCGCGTAAACGCAGTTGACTTGTGCGGAGTGCGAACTTGGCCGAGTGGCTTAAACTCTCTTGCTCTCATTGAGTCGTGGTGGATTCGTTACAGCACTCAGCTGCTGTCACCTCTTATCGACAAGTATGTCTTTTTGTCGCCAAGGGTTGCGGAGACAGCAATCCTTTAAGCTCTTTGTTTACCTCCTTTCGGCAGCTGTCTCCTCCCGTCGCCTGCTGACAGAAGAAGAGTTTGAATGGAGTTGGAGGAACTCGTTTGGGCCGGTCGGCGTTTGTTGCCACACTACGCCTTGCTGTATCCTCATTTTGTTGAGGATAGAGGCCACATAGAGAAAATATCTTAATTGTCTTAGCGTATTTTGGTGCACTCTAAATATTGGAGAAGAGAACCAACGCTTTCTCCAATTTGAGAGCATTTCGCAACTTTTCTCATCCTTGGACACAATTTCCCTTTGTGTGTGCCTTGGCTTGTCGTCTTGTCTTTTAAAGTTGCGGAGAGCGGAAGGCCGACTTTTGCTGTACAACGCTTATTGGTCCTTTAACTGTCTTTAATAGGAGGTTCGCTTTCTTTCTCTTTCCTGTGGGGAAATGAACTCGTGACTGACAGACATGCTGATGGGTTTTCAGTCTACCTTGAGTTATTACCTTTTATCTACATTGTCTCATCTCTGTGACTTCTTAAGAGAGGTGGAGACGCCAACCGAGCAGGAGTTTTTAGCGAGGAAACAAGTAACCAAAACAAGTAACTCATTTCTGATGCTGCAGGGTAATGTCCTCATGCTTATACTCCCTTTGTTTGGAAGAAGTGAGAACACTTTTGCTTCCTGTCTGATTATGCAGCTCGGGATTATCTAATGGTAGTCTTATTTTATACCTTTCGGGGATAAGTGCAGATTCAGGTTCTGGGATATGGACAGTTGCAACCTCCTAACATGCACGGAGAGACTTGGGACCAGTATGTTATATAGTGGAGACGGTGAAAGGCAGTTGTGATTCTTTTTGGTTGTCCTCCACTGGTTTAATCTCCCTCTTATAGCTTCCCTGGTCTTCAGCAGAGATCTCTCATAAGTCCCTTTTAGTAGGAGATTGTATATAGAGGGAATGATGGTCCAAGGGTAATTCTTTAGGAAGACACCCATAAGTAATTGGAGATATTCTTGGACATTTGGAGACTGAATAACAGTAAGTGTCTGCCCATATACTTGTTGGTTTTCTAGCATGGTTTTAGTGCCTTTCCAAAGAATGGTCAGACTTGTGGTACACATGCAGAATGTGTTCCACTTACCATACATCCACAGTCATGCAAGTTCCTTCAAGAGGTTCTTACTAGAAGGTATTGCTGTTCTGTGCACTTTGTTTGGGTTAGTGTGCAGCCCTCTTATAAGTTATGTCAGGGACTTGTTGCCCATTGGTAGATGATGTAGACTTAGCATGTAGATTAACAGGGACATCTGAATGATTACTACTACTTTGTTGGCCCTCAGGCTTGAGCAGTGGATGTTTCCTTAAATTTTGCCTAATTCAGACTCATAGGCCTGCCCCTTGTATCTACTCTGAATTCTATTGAGCAATTTCAAGTTCAAGAATTGCTTAGTCTCCTGTAGAGCCCTTGTAGCCTCAGGGCAAAACTTTTCAGAATTTCCAATGCTCTTGGTAGATGTCTCATTCTTCCGTTGAGAAGAAATCAACTCTACTACACAATTCCATACAGTTCCATTGACGTAGGCATCTCCTTAATTGCTTGGAGATGTTACAATGTCCCCTCCCAATAATAAGATTTTCAAGCTATCATAGGATCTGTCCTTAAGTTAAAACTGCCATGGCCTGGGTGGGGTCAGAAGCAGTGGTTTGTGTGTTGCTGAGGGTACCATTCTGGAGGAACTTTCAGCACCTGGAACCTTGTAGACGTCAATGTTTTCTGTTTAGAGGAGATAAGACTTTTCACTGTCTGCTTCCAAAGGTTTCGTTCCATACGTACTTTCCTCGGTATTGCATCAAGTACTTTTAGATCTTGCTGAGGACCAGCACTGTAAGGTGTTGAGATTGAAGCCCCTTCATCTCTTTATCAGTCACTCTCTGGAGTTTAGATGTGGGTCTAAACTTTATCTGAATTTACTGTAAAACCTTTTATTTAGCAGTGGTTAACAAGTAAATTTACTGTCAGTACCCTTCTTTAAGCTGGTGTAAAGGGAATGCTATTTTAGCTTTCTGCCTTAGAGCTGAGGTGATGTTAAGGCTATGCTTTACAGTTCCTTGTTAGAACCCCTTGTGTCATAAATGACACATTTAATTTTCATTTCCATTAAAAGAAAAGATGTTAATTTCTTTATCATTAACTTTACATTAGATTTTGTGATTTACTAATTAATGATTATTAATTATTTTTAATTATAAGTGATATTATTTTGCCTGTACTATTTTGCAAATGTGACAAGAGTTTCCCTACGGTTTTTTTTTCCCGCCTTAATGTTGGGGTAATGCGCGGCTGTCTTGGTTTACTGCGCACACATGGCAATTTAAGGGGACATTCTTGGATCCCAATAGTGGCGAGCACTGCATTCTTTATTGGTTATACTTTGTAATAAGTGTACTTATCTTCCTGAAGACGATGAACCAGCTAAGTATCTTATATAAGTTAATTTGCATGTTTGGCCAAATGTGTATAGGAGTTATATAAGAATGCTAGGTTAGTTCTCGTGTCTGCGTTTGGCGACTACCATCGAGATTTATGGTAAATACAAGTTGATTTCTGGTTTGTAATAAAATTCCAGTGCTTAAAATTCCTACCGTTGTTGCCTTCTTAAAGAAAATTATGTGCTGTGGACCATTTTGAGCAATCAGAGGATATAATTTCACCACAGTAATACAGTAGTACCTCGAGATACGAAAGGCTCAACTTACGAAAAATCCAAGTTACGAAAGCAAAGACGAAAAATTTTACTGCTCTACATACGAAAAGTTTTCAAGATACGAAAGGTTTCTGAAAGTCTGAGATTCGCCCCATAACAATTTTGAAACTCGCGCAGCACGCTGCCATCTTAGTTATCGTAGACTCGCCACCATCCTCCTGCTCTCCCAATGGTTCCTGATGCTAGCCAAGCCATGAGATCCTTCTCTGATTGACAGCATCCCTCCCCATCATGCATCTTCTATACGTACGTGTTGGCGTGCCTTAGCTCGGCCACTTCGCACCTGAAACTTTACCGTACGCATTCGGCATTTGTTCGCTCCAACGATTTCGTTTAGTAACTTAAATTCGTTAGTGATTTCGTTGCAGTACATATTATCGTGTTGTGCGAAGACTGTATTATTACGTATTTGTGTAACTTTACGTAAATTAATGTAGTCATGGCTCCCAAGAAAGTTTAAATTCACGGAAAGAAGCGCATGCTGTCTCTGGAGACAAAGATGGAGATCATAAAGAAGTATGAAGCTGGTATACGATTGAGTGTGATCGCAAAGGAATACGTACGCCGTAATCCGTCGACAATAGGCACCATCCTTAAACAGAAGGATGCCATCAAAGCAAACTACACCATCGAAGGGCATCACTACTTTTGTCCAGCAAGAGGAGCCATGTGCACGACGAGATAGAACGGCTGCTCCTCGTCTGGATAAAAAGACAAAGAAATCGCTGGCGATACACTAACGGAGACGGCAATCGCTCACAAAGCCAGTGCTATTTTCGGCGATTTGATTGCGCAGGCGGAAGACGACGGAGGGGAAGGGACTTCAACGCAAACCCCAGAGTTCAAGGCTTCGCATGGCTGGTTCGAGAAATTCCGTAAACGGACTGGCATCCATTCGGTGGTGCATCATGGGGAGGCTGCCAGCTCGGACACGAAAGCGGCCGAAGCATTTAAGAAGACTTTCGACGAGATGATGACCAAGGAAGGCTACAGTTCTCAGCAGGTTTTCAACTGTGATGAGACTGGCCTTTTTTGGAAAAAAATGCCTCGTCGGACGTACATCACAGAGGAAGAGAAGAAGCTACCCGGGCATAAGCCTATGAAAGACAGGCTTATGCTCGTACTTTGTTCGAACGCCAGTGGGGATTGCAAGGTGAAGCCCCTACTGGTGTATCACTCTGAGACTCCTCGAGCCTTCAAGGCCCACAAAGTGTTGAAGGAGAAGCTTCCAGTGATGTGGAGGGCTAATGCAAAAGCCTGGGTAACAAAGCTTTTGTTCACCGAGTGGGTAAATCTGTGTTTCGGCCCGACTGTGAAGAGTTTTTTTGCAAGAGAAGTGCCTCCCCCTGAAATGTCTGCTGGTGTTGGACAATGCCCCTCCTCACCCTCCTGGCCTCGATGAAGATATCCTAGCGGAGTATTCCTTCGTTAAGATTCTTTTTCTTCCGCCCTCTCCTCCAGCCCATAAACCAGCAAGTGATAGCGAACTTTAAGAAGCTGTACACGAAACATCTTTTCAAAAGATGTTTCGACATCACCGATACCACAAACCTCACCTTGCGTGAATTTTGGAAGGAGCATTTTGACATCGTCATTTGCATCCGACTCATCGACCAAGCATGGCAGGAGGTTTCGAGCGAACCTTGAATTCCTCTCGGAGAAAACTCTGGCCTGATGCCGTATCCGACCGAGACTTCGAGGGATTCGACGTGGGCGAAGCTGGTGCTGCTGAGTCCGAAACAGTTGACGATCCCGAAACTGTTTTGGAACCAGATCTTGACGAGATCATTGCACTCGGTAAGTCCATGGGGCTGGTCGTCGACGAGGACGACATCAACAACCTTCTCGAGGAGCACCAAGAGGAGCTTACGACGGATGACCTGAAGGAGTTGGAGGCCATCCAACATAACGTCGTTCAAGAGGAGTTCTCCAGCAGCGGCGATGAAGAGGAGGAGCCTATGACAACGGCAGAAATTAAGGAGGTCTTAGCTGCTTTTCATAAAGTGCAATCGTTCATAGAAAAAAGACACCCCGAAAAGGCTCACGCAGGTTGTATGCTTGCGCAGTTCGATGACGTTTGCCTGAGTCGTTTCAGGAACATTGTCAAAAGCAGGCAGAAGCAATCTTCCATGGATAGTTATTTTTTAAAGAGGCCTTCAGCATTAGCAGGAGTAAGCAAAAAGGAAGAACCAGGTGATAAAAAACAAAGTTGAAAGCAAAAAGGAAGAACCAAGTGATGAAAAACAGAACGTTGAAAGTGGCGATGAAGTTGAAATTCTGTAAAAAAAAAAAACCTACATAAAAGTAAAAAAAAAGTTAAAAAATAAAAAAAAAGAAAAAAAAAATTTACGTAATTTTTAGATTTTTGTAAGTTAAGTGTTACAGTTTTGTTAATGTTTTTCGTAAATTTTATTTTTATAGTTTTCCTTAAATTTTTTATGTGTTTTTGTAAAGTTAAGTGTACGTACGTACGTACGTTATCTGCCGTTTGTCCTCCTCCTCCTCCTCTGCCGCCACTTTCGGAGATAGCCTCACTCGAAAGGTAAGCTTCGACATTTTACGTTACAGTAATAATATTTCTTGTACACTAATTATACACTTTATTTACAGGTTTGGATTTTTATTCTTAATTTAGGTATTGAATGGTCCAAATTGTAGTATTTCATTGTTTATAGGTCAATTTAGCTTTATTATGAAATTTAATGGGGTGTTTTTGGAGGGCTTGGAACGGATTAGCCATTTTACATGTAAAATGTGTTCCAAGATACGAAAAACTCATTATGCGAAGGCCGCCTCGGAACGGATTAATTTCGTATCTCGAGGTACTACTGTACGTAATTTCTTCTGGTCCTTTCGAACCGGATCCGCGATCGTCCTAGCCTAACCTTTCCCGGTTCTTGGTTTTCGTTAGCATAAACCATTCGGCGGTTATTATCGTTACGGCAGAGCCCAACCTGGTTTACATTCATATAGGCTAGGCTATGATTTCGTTATTATTCGGATTCAGTCGTAACTTGTGTTTACCTAGCATAACCTTTCAGTAACTAGGAAGTTAGCCCGATTTTACTCTTTAGTATTTTCGTCTCCAATTTTCAGACCTACCTAATAATTTGATATAGCCTGCTCATTATATTTATGCAAATTGTAAAGAAATTTGTTACATTGTTACTGTAAGGCATATTTATTTGTTTTCTGGGTTGTATTGAGAAGACAAAATTTTGAGAATTTGGGTATTAGGTAACCATTTTGGAATTTATGTTAACATTTATTTCCAAGTTAGTGTATTTGTGTATTACAGTTTATTTAGGGTGGCCTAGTGAGTTTGAGCCTAACCTTATTTGAAGTATGTTGTCAGCTGCACATTTATTTGTGGAATTTGCCTAGGCTAGCCTAAGGTTTTTGGCTATTTGTAACAGCCTTTGTGTTTGGCTTTTAGCCCATTTTGACTGTATGGTCAGTCTTTTGCTGATGGCTTTGCTAGCCTAAGGTTTTGGCTATTTGTAACAGCCTTTGGATTTGGCTTTTAGCCCATTTTGACTGTATGGTTACCTTTGCTGTTGGCTTTGTTATCCTTTTGGTTTGGCTTGTTTAGCCTCTTGGTTTGCCTACTGATTTGACTATTTTACAGCTAGCAGTTTGCTGTTGCTAACAAGTATCTGAAATTTATGATCCATATTGAAGTTACAATTTGCTAGTGAATCATATTTTGTTAAGCTGTATCATGGCAAATTTCAAGGTTACTGATCGCTCGTTTAATGGGTTCAAGGGAGCTGTTACTAGAGTGCTACATAGTGCTACAGAAGCTATTGGTGTAGCTAGTCCAACTTTGATGACTGTAAAATCCAATGTGGAAATGTTACAAAAGCGTTTGAACAAATATTTGGAGGTATGGGATCAATATATCTCCGAAAGAGATTCTTTGAGTGGTGATGAGTTTGATGCACTTGAGAAGAATCATGCTTTATATTATACAGAGACCAATAAATTATTAGATGTTTTAGATCAACTACAGAGTGCAGTTCCTGGAATTTCTAATCCTGTTCCAACACAACAGAGTGCCAGGGTACGTTTACCGGAAGTAAAGATTAACAGCTTTGATGGAAGGGTAGAAGAATGGCAAACTTGGTGGGACAGTTTCCGTTCATTAGTTCATGATCGTAAGAATATGGACAAGGTATTGAAAATGACACACCTTAAGTCCTGTTTGAAAGGTAAAGCATTGTTAGTTGTCTCAGGATTTCAGGTCACAGACCAAGACTATGATGATGCTATTGCAGCTTTGCAAGATAGATTTGCTAATCCAGAGGAAGTAAAACAAACATTAGTGCTTCAGTTGTTTAATATGGTTAAGCCTACAAATACTGCTAAGGAATTGGAGCAGTTTAAGCTGGATTTTGAAAGAGTTATGAAGACTTCAACACTATGTTACTGATTTACAGTCTTCCCATTGGCTTATTGCTATTCTGTTACAGAGCAAGTTGCCTACAGAGGCAGAGATGTTCATTTTTCAGAAATTTCAGACTGAATATTTTACAGTTGATCAAATCAGCACAGGTCTTGCCGACCACCTTGAATTTCTTGATAGGATGCCAAACGTGTGGCAAAATAACTACAGTCTGGATAGCGTATAAATTTCCACAGGATAGTGGCAAATCTCAAGTTAGAGATAAAGTGAAATCCTCCAACCAGACACGGCAGGTATTTACAGATAAGACTCAGATTGGAACTTATTCAGTTGAAGCAACATCTTCTAAAACCCAATGTTTATTGTGTTCATCAGATAGTCACAGAGCCAGATGATGCTCAAAGTACTATGCTGATGCAACTTCCCGAAGAAGTAGGCTGATAGATATGAGACGGTGTTCTAGATGTTTTAAGAAATAATCATAATGGCAGGTGTTTGCAGCCTGTTAAATGCTTTGTCTGCAATAAGACTAATCATAATGAAGTTTTTTGCTACAGCAATTTTGGAGGCAAGTTGCAAAGTGAGGTGAAATCAGATGGAACTGTAAAGTCAGATAAGCAAGTTAACAGTACTACAAACATTGAAGTTAAGAGTGTAGTTTCAAGTACAAAGAGTGCTGGGTCCAAATATTCTGCTTTAGCTACGGTTCAGGTCAAGGCATCTAATAATGATAATTCCAAGTCACAGTATGTTCGCTGCTTTTTCGATCCTGGATCGCAGATTTCATTTATTACTTCCAAGTTAACTACGGCACTACAGTTAAAGACTATTGAGGGTCAACAACTTGTTTTGCAAGGTTTTCAGTCCCAGCCAAAGGAGGGGCAATTTGATATTTTGGCACCTCTAGTTTCTTTAGGTAGGAGGATCAAGAAGATAAGATTGGTAATTGTGGATGAGTTACCTGGTAGTATTTCTGCACCAGACATGCATAAGGTTTATCAAATGCTGCAGGGTAAAGGGATTAAAACTGTCTCAGGGATTGAATTAATGGTGGGTTCTGATTATTTTGCTGATTTTGTTGGTGGTGTTACCAAGTATGAAGGTGTTAGATTGTTTGAGACACCTAGTGGTTACATTCCATTTGGTAGGATTTCCTCACAATTTTCCAATAACCTGGAAACTTCCGTTAAGACAAATGTTGTTGTTTGCAGATTAACTGGTAATATTTCTCCTCTTCATGTTAGTGATTTAATTGAAGAGAATAATGAACAAGTTCATAAATTATGGGGATTAGAATCGATAGGCATTAATCCAACTGCCCCATCTGTAGAAGATGATTGTGTCTACAAAAGGTATGTCAATAGTGTTGAGTATCAAAATGGACAGTATTTTGTTCGTCTTCCCTGGAAAGAAAATTGCCCTCTTTTGCCCAACAACTATAGAATGGCTTTAGGTCAAGTGTATACATTAAGGAAAAATTTATCTAAGGTTCCTGGACGTTTGGATGCATACCATAACATCATCCAGGATCAGTTAAAACAGAAATTTATTGAGAAAGTTCCTGATGCAGTAGCTGGTGCTAATACACATTATATTCCACATCATGGGGTGCTTAAAGATTCAGACACTACCCCCTTAAGGATATTGTATAATTGCAGTGCTCGAGATGGAAAGGATAATCCTTCTCTCAATGATTGTTTAATCAAGGGACCCTCCCTGACAGAGAAGTTAGGTGATGTTTTGTTAAAGTTTAGAGTCAATGGTTTTGCATTTTGTGCAGATATTAGCAAGGCCTTTTTGCGGATAGGCCTGCAGAATGTTGATCGAGATTTTGTCAGGTTTCTGTGGTTCCGAGATCCGCAGAACCCAGAAGCAGGTTTTGACACTTATAGATTTGCTAGTGTGCTGTTTGGTAGCACATCATCTCCATTTTTGTTGATGGCAACACTTGATTGCCAAATCCTTTTATGTTGATAATCTTCAGGGTAGTATGTCCAATGAAATAGAATTGTTAGAATTTTATGCTGAGGCTAACAAGCAACTGATGAGTGCCAATATGCCACTCAGGACTTGGGTAACTAACAATGAGAAACTTAAAACTAAAATTGAAGAAGATAACAGTGGTTATGTTGTTATGTTGTTCCTACCACTACTTCAGTTCTTGGATTGAATTGGGATGTCAACTCAGACATGCTTAGTCTGAAGTCGGCTAAAATATTTGTACCTGAAGTAATCACAAAACGCAATTTACTTAGTTTGGTCTCAACGGTTTTTGATCCACTAGGATTCCTTTGTCCAGTAATCATAAGGGGTAAAATCCTTATTCAAGCTGCTTGGAGGACTCAAGTCTCCTGGAATGATCCATTAGGTGAAGAATTTTCAAGTAGTTGGATGGAATTATATGAAGAGTTCAAGGCATTTAGTGAATTTTCAGTACCTCGCAAAGTTGCTACTCAAGGAGTAAACTATGTTTTGCACATATTTTGTGACAGCTCGACCAAAGCGTATGGTTGTGCAGCCTATTTGATAGGAAATGGAGAAAGTAATCTTGATGATAATGTGAACACTGATGTTCCTAGTTCTGAAATGCCTCATCCCCTTGGTCAAATGATTGAAACACGTCCTCAACGTGCTAGCAAAACTAGAGCTACACTAGAGAAGAGGGAGCTCATAAAACAAGGAGCTCTGTAAGTTAAGTTTAATTCTTATGTGAGAAATCACCCTTTTTTGTAGCTTAAATTTTTTTTTTTTTGGCTTGGCCCGAGAATGTCATAAAATGACACATTTAATTTTCATTTCCATTAAAAGAAAAGGTGTTAATTTCTTTATCATTAACTTTACTTTAGATTTTGTGATTTACTAATTAATGATTATTAATTATTTTTAATTATAAGTAATATTTTTGTACAAGAAACTTACCCAGCAGATATATACTTAGCTATAGACTCGGTCGTCCCGACAGAATTTCAAAACTCGCGGCACACGCGACAGGTGGGTCAGGTGATCCACCATTCCCGCCGCTGGGTGGCGGGGTCTGGAACTATTCCCGTTTTCTAAGCCATAATTTCTCTGTCGGTTGAACGGACAACACCTATTGTTCGTTCCTCCTATTTGGATTTCTACTCGTTGCCGAGAATTTGGATTGGTTTTTTGGTGACGTATTCTGTTTTTTCTCTGGCTTGGCATACGCTTATTGTGGACTGTTTTTCGACTTTGGTTTTGACTACTCTTTCACGATGTCTGACGCTAAGGCTTCACCTATGTTTAGAGTTTGCAGTAGGGAAGGTTGTAAGGTTAGGCTGCCTAAATCGGCATTATATCCTCATAGTATTTGCGCTAAATGCAGGGAGAATGAATGTTCTTTTAATAACACCTGTGTTGAATGCGAGAACCTTACGGAGCTTGAATGGAAGGAGTTATCATCATATGTTAGGAAGCTTGAGAGAGATAGAGTGAGAAGGCTTCAGCTAGGTCATCTAGTAGATCTTGCTCTTTAGAACAAGAAGTTAACTCTCCTACTAACGATTTTCCCTTAGCCTCAGCTGCTTCTCCCTGTTCTGAATCCAAAGATTCTTCTTCGGAGAGGGAAAATGTAAAAGCTTCAATCAAGAAACTTCAAGCTCAGCTACGAGCTCTAAACCAAGGTAAGAGTGTGATAGTGACTTGTGCAGTGTCCCCAGTGCAGTGGAGGGGGCATCTGACCGGTTCCTCATTGCTCCTAGGCCTAGACCGCTTCCAACTCCCAGGACCAGGGGAGGAGGAAATGTCGAAAGCCGCAGGGAGGATGCAGAACATCCCCAACGGTCAGGCGTCCCTCGGCAGATCCTGTTGTAAAGTCCCAGGCTGCCTCGGATTGCCGCGAGAAAAGGCGTCCTAAGGGAGTGTTTTTCGGCCTCAGACTCTTCTCTCCTAAACGAGGATGGAGTTCGGCCTCGCTTTCGCGCCCTTTGAAGAGAGCCTGAAGGCGCCTAAAGGAGACGCGGCTGATTCCAGCCCAGAGCGTTTTCCCGAGGATTGGCCTTGGTCCTAAGAAGACGAAACAAGAAGAGCCTTCTCCTCAGGATCCTACGAAGAAGTTTTTGTTTAATCTGCAAGAGCAGTTAGCTTCTTTAGTAGGCTCCTTTGCTAAGGACTCGACAAGGAGAAAGATGTTTCGCTCCCTGTTAAGAGTTTCCGCTAAAAACGCCCCTCTTCGTATAGGTGAGAACCCTCACAATCTCCAGGGCGTTTTTCGCCTTCGTCGAGAGACTCGTCCGATAGGAGTTGTTCTCCTGAGAGAAGAGTTCTTTCGCCCTATAGGCTGTCTTCCCCGAAGCGTCTTCTGAGGACGCCGCGAATCGAGCAGAAGTCTCGATCGGTTTGGAGGTTTAAGGAACCGGAAAACCGATTTAAGTATCAGGATCCTTTGGGTCTGCAGGACCAGGAGCCAGACAGGCGCAAAGAGGCAGCAAGACGCAAGAAAGGGCGTCAAGAGCCTCTCAGACCACAGGATTCAGGACGTCAGGATTCTGCTAGAAGGCAGGAATCAGGACGCCATGAGTCAGGGCGCCAGGAGCCAGGACGCCATGAGTCAGGGCGCCAGGAGTCAGGGCGCCAGGAGTCAGGGCGCCAGGAGTTAGGACGCCAGGAGGCAGGACGCCAGGAGTACGTTAGGCGTCAAGAGTTAGGGCGCCAAGAGCCTGTTAAGCGTCATGAATCAGGACGCGGGGATCTTTTCAAGCGCCCTGAATCAGGGCGCCAGGAGCCTAAACAAGCTGCCGCGAACCTGGCGAACCTAGACAACTAGAGTCTAGTAGGCGCAAGAGTGTTTCGGGGACAGGCAGGAGGCCTCACTCTTCGTATAAAAGTGCTAATGTTCAGGAGCGCTCCCCTTCTCGGGAAGGGAGTTCTTCTCCCGGGAAGAGCCAGATCACTCCCAAACGGTCTCCTTCGGTGGATCAGTTGGACCAGGTATCGGAAGACGACGAGCCAGTAGATGTAGCAGTCTCTGACTACAAGAGACTTTCTCTTTTGCTGCTAAAGGAGTTCGGAGACTCCCTTCATCCTGCTGACCCTCCTTCACCAGGATCTTTGATGTCCAGCACAAAAGCTCTCAAGTCGTCTTCCTTCGTCAAGATGCGCCCCGCTCTTTGTATGAAAAAGGCATTAAAGACCTTTTCAGAGTGGTTGACTTCCAGAAGGGAAGCGGGCAAGACAGTTTTTTCCTGCCCTCCTTCCAAGTTAACAGGCAAACCAGGAAGGTGGTACGAGACCAAAGAACCTATGGGGTTAGGCCTCCCTTCTTCCGCAGATGTGGATTTTGCTTCCTTAGTGGACTCTTCCAGGAGGAAGTCTTTGCAGTCGGCTAAGGCAACTTGGGGCATGTGTGAGCTAGACCACCTTCTAAAGGCCTCTTTAAACCCTAGAGTCTTCAATTTTATGGACTGGGCTTTGGGAGCGTTAGCTAAGAGAGCCCAGGACACTGACTTTGTTTCCATGGAGGAACTTTCAAGCGTCCTGGCTTGCTTGGACAGAGCGGTCATGGACGGTTCCGTAGAAGTTGCCTCTCTTTTTGGAACGGGAGTCTTAAAGAAGAGATCGGTCTTTAGCTCTTTTCTAGCAAGAGCAGTATCACCTTTGCAAAGGACATCTCTTCTTTTTGCACCGTTATCCCCGCATCTATTTCCACAGGAGACTGTTAGAGAGGTTTCTAAATCTCTTACGGAGAAGGCAACTCAGGATCTCCTCACGCACTCAGCCAAGAAGTTTAGGCCGGCAGTGCCTATAGAGAAAAAAGAGAGACCCTCTTTTGTACAGCCCTTTCGAGGTGCCTCCTCTTCTAGAGCCCCTCTTAGAGGTCGCAGACCAGATAGAAGGAGTAGACCATCTAGAAGGTCCTTCGGGAAGTCTAGATGAGCAGGGAGTCCTCCAGACGAAAGTAGGCGCCAGACTACTCCACTTTGCCAAAGTCTCTATCCTGAAAAAAGGATACTTGATCCCCTTCAGGGAAAATCCTCCCTTGACGACAACTCCAAGGGAGTTGACTGCAAGATACTCGGATCCGGTCCGAAAGCTTGCTATTTTGCAAGCAGTGGAACAGATGATTTTCCAAGGAAGCGGTAGAACTGGTTCAAGATCTCCAGTCTCCAGGATTTTACAATCGGCTTATTCCCCTGGTACCGAAAGCATCGGGGAGATGGAGACCGGTTCTAGACGTCAGTGCCCTGAATTTCTTTGTATTGAAGAAGAAATTTTCAATGGAGACGTCTTCCTCTGTTCTATCTGCTCTTCGTCCAGGGGACTGGATGGTGTCCCTGGACCTTCAGGATGCGTATTCCATGTGGCCCAATTCATCCGGCAGCAAGGAAGTATCTGAGGTTCATGTTCCAAGGGAAAGTGTTCCAGTTCCGAGCGATGTGCTTCGGACTTTCGACTGCCCCTCAAGTCTTCACGGACATCATGAAGAATGTAGCTTATTGGTTACATCTGGAAGGGATCAGGATCTCGTTATATCTGGACGATTGGCTAATAAGAGCCCAATCGGAGAAAAAATGTCTGGAGGACCTATTAGTTACTCTAAATTTGACAAAGTCCCTAGGACTTTTAGTCAATCGCGAGAAATCCATGCTGACTCCCCAGCAGAGTATTGTCTATCTGGGGATTCAGATGGATTCTCGGGATTTTCTAGCATATCCTTCGCAGGCAAAAGGAGAGAACGCTGCTTAGAAAAGGTGGCAGTCTTCTTAAGGAAAGAACATTGTTCCGCGAGGGAATGGATGAGCTTACTGGGGACCCTCTCCTCGATGGAACAGTTAGTTTCCTTAGGAAGACTACACCTACGACCCCTTCAATTTTATCTGAAGGAGAAGTGGGATTGGAAATCCAACAATCTAGGAGATACATTTCCAATCTCGAAAGGGATCAAGGAGAATATCCGTTGGGGGTTAGATCCACAGAAACTAAGCAAGGGAATCTCCCTTCGTTACAGAACCCTCGCCTAGCGTTATTTGCAGACGCCTCAGATTCAGGGTGGGGAGCGACCCTAGGTTCGGAAGAAGTGTCAGGCACTTGGGAAGGAGAACAAGTGTCCTGGCACATAAACAAGAAAGAACTAACAGCCATTCATCTAGCGTTAGTTCATTTCGAGGAACAGGTCTCAGGTCTGGGGATTCAGATTCACTCGGACAACACAACAGCCCTCGCTTATATAAAGAAACAAGGGGGGACGCATTCCTTTTCCCTGTACGAATCAGCAAAGGATCTGCTGATTTGGGCTCAGGAAAGGAAGATCTCTTCTCACAAGGTTTGTGCAGGGAGAGAAAAATGTCCGGGCAGATCTGTTGAGCAGAAAAGAACAAGTCCTACCCACGGGTAATGGACTCTCCAATCCTCAGATTTGCCAACAACTCTTTGGCATCTGTGGGGAAGGCCCAATATAGACCCTGTTTCGCGACCAACAAGAATCACAGATTAGAGACCTATTGCTCCCGATCTCGGATCCACAAGCAGTAGCAGTAGACAGCTTTCTGCTAGATTGGACGGGCTTGGACGCATACGCCTTCCCTCCTTTCAAGATAGTAGGGGAAGTATTGAGGAAGTTCGCTTGCTCGGAAGGAACAAGAATGACCCTCATCGCTCCCTTCTGGCCAGCTCTCGATTGGTTCACAGAGGTGCTGGAGTGGTAAGTAGATTTTCCAAGATCGCTTCCACTGAGGAACGATCTTCTCAAACAACCCCACTTCGACAGGTTTCACAAAAACCTCCCGCTCTAAGTCTGACCGCCTTCAGACTGTCGAAGGACTTGTCAGAGCAAGGGGCTTTTCACGAGAAGTGGCGAAGGCTATTGCAAGAGCCAGAAGAGTCTCCACCTCTAAAGTATATCAGTCGAAGTGGGAGTTGTTTAGAAGATGGTGTAAGGGAAAGAAAATATCCTCTTCCAGTACCTCTGTAACTGAAATCGCAGATTTTCTCCTATATTTGAGAAAAGACTGTAACCTGGCAGTTTCAACAGTGAAGGGTTACAGAAGTATGCTGGCCTCAGTTTTTTCGACATAGAGGAATAGATCTGACGAATAATAAAGATCTACATGACCTTATAAGGTCTTCAAGAAGCCTAGCTGGAACTTGGATGTGGTCCTCAAATTCCTGATGTCGGAAAAATTTGTACCGTCTCACGCAGCTTCGTTTAGAGACTTAACGAGAAAGTCATTATTCCTCTTTGCGTTAGCAACAGCCAAGAGAATTAGCGAATTGCAACCTTTGGAAGGTAAAGTGGGTTTTAAGAAGGATTCAGCGATTTGCTCCTTTAAACCATTTTTTCTAGCAAAAAATGAAAATCCTTCAAAGCCTTGGCCAAGAAGCTTTGAGATAAGAGGACTATCTTCATAAACAGGGAGAGAACTAGAAAGGACTTTGTGTCAGTCAGGGCACATCAAGTTCTACCTGGAGAAGAAGAAGTTGCTGAGAGGTACAGAAGAAAGTCTTTGGTGCTCTGTAAGAGATCCGAAAAGATCGATGTCTAAGAACGCCCTTACATACTTCATAAAAGATGTAATAGGGAAGCGCACCTTAAGTGCAATGAAGAGCATCTCAAGGTTCTCAGAGTGAGAGCTCATGAAGTGAGAGCCATAGCTACGTCTATGGCATTTCACAAAACATGGTCTCTTCAGGCTCTTATAGAGTCGACGTTTTGGAGATGTAATTCTGTGTTCGCCTCGAATTACCTAAGAGACGTTAAAATTTCGTACGAAAAGTGCTTTGCTCTGGGAGCGTATGTTTCGGCGAATTCAGTGCTGGGAGAAGGGGCTGAGGCTAATCCTTCCTAATTTAGTTTAGTGTTTAAATTACTTTTTATTGGTGGTTGTTTTTTATTGGTTAATTGTCAGAGGGAATAGGGAACCCTCTTGCAATTCATAGATTATAACAATACTAACATGGTCAGGTGATCGGGATTGGCTTCAGTGCTCTTTGTGATTTTTAATAACCTTAACTCTGTCATGTAAGAGGGCGAGTCTCCATTGATATGACAAAAGGTCAAGGCTCTACCATGTAAGTGGGTCAGCCCCCATTGGTACAATCCAGTATAGGCTCTGTCGCGTAAGCGGGCTAGCCCCCATTGACACGATCCAAAGAGTTATTCAACCATTGGTTCATTCCTCGTTGAAACTCTTGAGGCAGGCAGACTCATCGACAGTAGTCATGAAGTCTTCAGCCCAATCAGGTAGGAACTATGGATTATTTTATCCAAGAACATAGGCTTGTTTTTTCCCTGTTTTGTTTTTTAATGTATTTAGTTTAAGTATTATTTTTGTTTTTAGCTGTCTCTTTGCCCGCCACCAAGGGTGCCAATCATTAAGTATATATCTGCTGGTAAGTTTCTTGTACAAAAATGATATTGTTAAGATACAATAAAGTTTTGTACATACTTACCTGCCAGATATATACGATTAATGGCCCACCCATCCTCCCCTCAGGAGACAGGTGGAAGAGAAATTATGGCTTAGAAAACGGGAATAGTTCCAGACCCCGCCACCCAGCGGCGGGAATGGTGGATCACCTGACCTACCTGTCGCGTGTGCCGCGAGTTTTGAAATTCTGTCGGGACGACCGAGTCTATAGCTAAGTATATATCTGCCAGGTAAGTATGTACAAAACTTTATTGTATCTTAACAATATCATTTTTTTGCCTGTATTTCGCAAATGTGACAAGAGTTTCCCTCCGTTTTTTTTCCCCGCCTTAATGTTGGGGTAATGTGTGGCTGTTCGGGTTACTGTGCACACATGGTAATTTAAGGGGACATTCTTGGATCCCAATAGTGGCGAGCACTGCATTCTTTATTGGTTATACTTTGTAATAAGTGTACTTATCTTCCTGAAGACGACAAACCAGCTAAGTATCTTATATAAGTTAATTTGCATGTTTGGCCAAATGTGCATAGGAGTTATATAAGAATGCTAGGTTAGTTCTTGTGTCTGCGTTTGGCGACTACCATCGAGATTTAAGGTAAATACAAGTTGATTTCTGGTTTGTAATAAAATTCCAGTGCCTAAAATTCCTACCGTTGTTGCCTTCTTAATGAAAATTATGTGCTGTGGACCATGTTGAGCAATCGGAGGATGTAATTTCACCACACCTTGGGGGGGAAAAGAGGAAACTTCTCTATCCTGTTGGGCATTTAAATTTAAAGTTTAAACCTTGAACATTTTTATCATCCTTTTAGAGACCTTGGACATCTTTGTCAAAGGTAAATGCTGGAAGAGGCAAAGTTAACCTTTGGTTTTGTGGTTTTAAGAAAAACAGATGTTGTGGTCAAAGGCTAGCCTGGAAGAGGCAAAAATCAACCTTTTGTTTTGTGGTTTTAGAAAACCTAGCTGTCTTTGCCAATGGTTAAGCTTGAAGGCAAAGTTAACTTTTTGTTTTGTAGTTTTAGAAAACCTAGAATGGATTTGTGAAGGTTAAGCCAGGAAGAGGCAAAGTTAACCTTTTGTGTTGTGACTTTTAGAAACTTATAACGCCTTTGCCAATGGTTAAACTTGAAGGCAAAGTTAACTTTTGTTTTGTGGTTTTAGAAAACCTAGAATTTGTTAAGCCTGGAAGAGGCAAAGTTAACCTTTTGTGTTACGATTTTTAGAAACTTTGTCATGGAACACAAGGTCCTCTGTGACATCCTCTGTGACATAATGGATAGGCTAGTGCATGAGAACTAGCTCCATATCTTCTACCTTATTGAAGTTAAACATTCATAATGTGAGCAGCAGTTGCAACTTCATTTAGTGTTAAGTCAATTTGTTGCTCCAGAATAGGATGATGTGTCACAGTAGAAGTACAATTCAGTTTTTGCCCGATCACTAACTTAAGTATACAGAATTGTTTGAAAACAGTAGAGCCCTTAATCCGCAGCTAGTAGTGGGTAGTCTTTTCCTGAACTGAAAAAGAGCAATTCTTTAGGCTATTTTGTTTAAATCCCGGAGCGTGAAGGTACAAATTTTGTATAGGAGCGTACCTTTATATTGTAAAGGTATTCATTTTAAGTGACTGTCGTTTGATAGGGCTTTTGGACCCAGGCACAGGGGTCTCTCATACCGCTTGCGTTTCATGCTGGCTGAATCGAAGCAGTTTTCTCCGCAAGGCTGCTCTTTGCTGCATACATATGAGAGCCTTGCTCCCTGAATGGAATCCAACTTCTGGTGGTAGTAAAATCCACCAAGGATTCCAGATCGGGTGAGAATATTTTGGGTTTCGTATAAGAAACCTTTAGCTTGAATGGCTGAGTGGAATTTTGTCTAGCTGCACTACCCACCATCCTCTTCTTAATGTGGGAATCAGCTAAATTTAACAGTAGGTAAGATTCATCTCAAATAATATAAATTTTCATAATAAAATTTATTATTTGAATACTTACCTATTGTTAAAGTAGACCCACCCAGCCTCCCCACAACGTAGTGGGCTGTCAAGGAGAATTCTGACGAGCTAAAACATTCAAAACACACCTGGTGGAGAACAGGTAAACTAGACAGTCATCCGGGTAGCCATTCAATTTTTTTTGTTTGAATGCCAACTCTCCTAATCGGCGGGGAGATATAGCTAAATTTAACAGTAGGTCAGTATCCAAATAATAAATTTTATTATGAAAATTTATATTTTATTTAAGTTTTACACTAAAAGAATTGAGGTATGTTTATTTGTATATTTGTTCCTACAAAATGCAAACCATCGCCTAATGTATAGGAATATCTTCAGTGCAATCTGTAATGGTTGTAGAACTTTGTAACATCAACCACCTAATGGATTTCCCGAGGCTGCTTCCTCAAAAGAGGCAGCTACTCAGACAACCACATTTCCAGAGGTTCCACCAAGACCTGTTGTCTCTGGCCCTGACAGGCTTCAAACTGTCAAGAAACTCCTTAGAAAGAAAGGATTTTCTAAAGCGGCTGCAGAGGCAGTCACTCGATGCAGAGGGCAATCCTCATGACGTCTGTCAAAATAAGTGGAGGATCTTCAGAGAGTGGTGCAGGAGCACCGATATCTCATCTTCTCAGACCTCTGTGACCTAAAGCAGCTTCTTATTGCATTTAAGATCAGCAAGGAGACTTTCAACATCCACCATTAAGGGCTATAGAGCCATGTTGGGTTCAGTCTTTTGTCATAGAGTATTGGACTTGTCCTCCAATCTGGACATCTCAGATCTTATTAAGTCTTATGACACCTCCAAGAGTAATATTCGCCTGCAGTACCTTGGAATCTCGAAATAGTTTTGATGTGGTTGTCAGGGCCTCACTTTGAGCCTATGCATTCTATCTTCTTAAGAGACTTGACTAGAAAAACCCTTTCTCTCATATCCTTGGCAACTGCAAAGAGGATCAGTGAAGTACTTGCCTTGGATAAAAGGGTAGGGTTTTTGAAAGGGGATGCTATCTGCTCATATTTTTTGGGTTTTTGACCGAGAACGAGTCTCCCTCCAACCCATGGCCTCATTCTTTCTCTATTAAGAGTCTGACAGAAGGTCTGGGATCTGATGACATGGAAAGATCATTGTGTCCAGTTAGATTTTTAAAATACTACTTGTATAGAACTAAGGATGTTCACAGGGATTCTTGCAGTCTATGCTGCTCTGTCAAGAACCTGTCTAGACCTTTGGCTAAGAATACACTAGCATTCTTTCTAAGAAATGTGAGCTACGAAGTGCACTCGTCAGTTCAAGAAGACTTATTCCCCGTATATAAAGTGAAAGCTCATGAGATTAGAGCAATAGCCACTTTTCTGGGTTTTAAAAGAAACCTGTCCTTATCAGTATTTTTAAATTCTACATTTTGTAAATGTAAGACTGTGTTTGCATCTCATTATCTTCGAGGTATTGAAATAGTGTATAATGATTGCAGTACCTTGGTTCCTTTTCTTGCACCTGGTGTGGTGTTGGGAAAGGAAGTGTAGGAAGCAACCCTGTCTAAAAATCTCTTTTCTCCTTGATATAAGGTGTATATATATTTTAGAAGCCTGGAGGTACGAAGTACCTGGGTACCCTCCAGTCCTTTGGTAGGGTAGTGGTGGTTTTTTATTTAGACATATTTCGGATATAAATGACAAGTTTTTCTATGGTGAAATATTGGTACATACTGAGCCCTGAGCATGGGCAATTTACCTATCCTTTGTTGGCCATCGGAAATATCCTTCGTCACAAAGGTCCCACTAAAGTAGTGGGGGCTCGCTGGCTGTACCGTCACACCTCTACATGATAAGATGAGTGACAACCAGAGGCAACACTTCCTGCATCAACTCTCCTATCAGGTAAGGAATCAACAAACTTTTTTATATAATGTTGGCAAGTTTTTTCTGTCCTCTTTCTAGTTACAGTGTTAATATTTTGAGGTTGAAATATACATGCATCCCACCATCCCTCAATGTTGTAATCAGCTATATAATTACTGGGTAAGTCCCATAATTAAAAATGACTCTATTTATAATAAAGTAGTTTTAATTATACTATTTACCCAGTAATTATATAACAGGATCCCCCCTTCCATCTCTTAGCATGGTTTTTTCTCTTTAAGGGCATAAAGCAAACTGAGCCCTTTGCCAGGTGGTTCCTCTCTCTCCTCAAAAGTGGGCAGGGTCATTGTCACTTAGCCAAAACAAAACAGAAAATTAACGTGACCTGCAAATTTCAGAATTTAACTTCCAGGCGAGTGAAACTCATAGCTATATGATTACTGGGTAACTAAAATTAAAACTATTTTATTTTAAAAATGTCATTTCATTGCTAAACAGTAAATCCACTCTAGTTCTATATGCACAAATTGTTTTGTATACTTTATAGTAATAGCAGTTTTAAGTGTTTTGCTGGATAACTTTTTTTCAATATTTATAGTCACAAGGCCATTTTCAAACAATTTGTGGCTAATACTGGATTTACAACCTATTTGTTTCTTCTTGCAGAGGTGAGGTACTTTTGGTCTGCTTTTAGGTATAACTACTGGAATTACATACAAGGGAAACTTGAAGATTGATATAGTGCTGCCTTGGATTTTGATAGCCGAAAGTATTTTGTATATTAGTTTAAAAGTTTTGATTATAAAATTTAGGTGTTAGATGGCTATGTACTCCATCTTTGTTAGTGCCAATGTGATTTACAGCAGAGAAGTGAATTTGATAAGATTTTTGGTGAGCCTAGACTTAACATATTTGGTGTTCCAGGGTTATGTTTGGAGACCTTTGTGCTCTTCCACTAGTAGTAAGATTGATGGTCAGGTAGCACAGTATGCGGATACCACATAAATTTTTCATGGGGTTTCGTTTGGAAAATACTCTTGCATGGTGAAATCAGGTCAATCGGAAATTATATACAGTAGTTTATCAGTGGAGTTAGCATTTACTCCCAGATAATCAGCCTTTATGTGTTTTATGCCAGCTCCTCAGAATAAACACAGAAAACAGTGCAATTCTAAGAAACCTTGAATCCAGGTTGTGATGGCTTTTCACAAAATTTTGCTCAGACCTGTTCAATAATTTACACATTATCCTGTGAGGAAAGTGATAACATACAAGCACACTGAAATGCTAATTAATGAGCAATCTTCTGGCTAAAGGTAATTAGGTGAATTGATAAGGGCAGAAGTTCTCACTTTGTTTCTTCCTGAAGTTTCACATTTAGTATGTACATATTTAGTTAATCCATATGGTACTTAGAATTATTTTTTTCAGGGATGGGATGTATGAAACAATGCAGTGTCGCCTTTGGATTATCTGAAAGTTTATAAGTTCCAGAGCAGAAAGGGATGTGGGATATCACCAGCAGATGACATTTTTTGTCTTGTCATTCATTGTTTAACCTTTGGCTGTTGATCAGCTTTAAGGTTTAGACACTCCATTTCTTCCAAGTAAGTTTGATTTATGAATAGTGTAGTGTTAGAAGAAGACTATGCTAGTGTTGTTAAATATCATCTATTAAGCTTGATTAGCTTATGCACTTTTATATCATTTGTTGTACTACATATATTTTAAATAGTATTTATGTCCTGCTTTTAGTTTCTTGTATGTGGCTATGTGTATTTTTTGTAAGTATAACTAGAAAGACTATAATTTATTAAATTTAACAACTTTTTGTTTTTTAGTTTAATCTAATCTAACCACTGACTGTATTTATTTTATTTAATGAATTTTACTGCTCTTGTTATAATAGCTGTATTCCCTGCATCAGCGGGAGGAATTTCTCCTCGGGCAAAGCCTTCTTGTCGGAGACATAGGTAGGGGTTGCTCTTCAGTGTGGACCCTGTAGTAGCACTGAGATTAATCGTGTGGCTTATGCTCCTTTGCTGCTGAATTTTGATTGGTCCACACCTCTTGTAGGACACTGGGTGAATCTCCTGGCGACCGTGGGAAGGAGGAAGGTTTCATGCGTGATGTTGAGCAAAACCTACCAGGAGGTGTAGGCAGCGGTGGTCAGGGGCTTGATCAGTAAGTTCAAAATCTTGGATGATGTCTTTCTGGGAGATCCATTTGTTATGAGCAGTCTGGGTATGGTTGAATATTGCCCCTTATTGGCATGGTGGGAAATCCTCTTCGAAAAACTCATCTTCGGACGGGGCATGAATACTGGTATACCACGTTGGTCTTCTTCAGGGGGGTCTTGCTGTGTGGGGTGAGCTGGATTATTCTTCATCTTTTTGTCAGGATCGGTAGGGTGGTTGTTTTCTTCAGTGATTTTCGGAAGGGCTTGCATTTATGGAACCCTTGCTTTATGGATTCTGGATTGACTCCAGCATAGAAGTTGTCACTTCCCTCCTGTGGTGTTCTGCTCTGCAAAGACCCACTCCCAAAAGGCTTCCAATTTCTTGGTCCCTGAGCAAGGTACTTAGACTTCTATCCACCCCTTAGTTCAGCAGACCCTATACAGCTGCAACTCACATGCTACAAAAGGATATCTTCCTGATTGTATTAGCATCAGGAGCCCATATTAGTGAACTGAACCTTTGCAGACTGGGATGATACATCATGCAAACTGCTGATAATCAATTATTATTGTCTCCTGGCCCATCATTCCTGTCCAAGAATGAGAACCCTTTAAGAAGGAAATCTCCTATTCTTATAAGAAAACTAATTTAGCAGACAAAACATTCTGCCAAGTTCAAGCGCTTAAGATTTACCTCAAGGTCACAGCAAACATCCCAGAAGGTCAGATTTTCGTACTCCCTAGTTCAAATAAACCACTCTCTCTACAAAGGCTGAAATAATTTTAGTGTCCTTCATTAAAAAGGCAAACCCACACTCCTTTCCTAGGGCTGGGCAAGAACTGGTTCCAGAACCGGGTCTTGCGGTTCCAAAGAGGTTAACTCAGAATCGGTTCCCGCCTTCGGAACTGATTCCCAAAGAGCAGTTTTCCAACCACCAAGTAACTAACGTCTCAAATGCGTTGGTTAGTTCGAGTATAAGTGACAGACTGGCTTCTCCTGGGAGGAAGCGTTAGATGGTCCTTTCTCTTGGCCATCTGACACCAGCTTGTCTCATCACTCAGACATAGTCTCACAGACAGGACAGCTGAGGACACAAGAGCAAGCAAAAATATTTCTATGCTCACCTGTATCCTCTTTGCCATCAGAAAGACCTTTTTCTAAGGCTGATGAAGTGGTGTCCCAAAGACAAAGTTGTCTAAAAAACAAAAATATTAATATGATTGTTTTCCTGAACAAGAATATGCAGTAATAATTAATAAGTTCAATAAGTGAGAACTTTTAGTAATGTTTTTATTTACAAAAATGATTGAAATTTAATTTAGGTCAGTACCATTATAAGGAGATTAGTATATAATTTTATTTTTTGTTAACTGATGATAATGAGAAGTATGTTTATTTTCCAATGGTATGAATTATTTTTTTTAATGAAATTATGTTTTTGTAATTAGATATTTTCTTTCCCCAAAACAAAGATGTAAAATGCCAAACTTCTAAACACAATATTTATTTAATGTAGTTACAATACATATGCTCTCCTTCCCACCAGACATAAAAGTTTATAATGGATTACAGGTGTGTCACAGTCAGCTACTCTTAGGAACTGGTTCTGGATCCAGCAGTTCTTTTGGCACTGAGAACCAGAACCGCCGGTTCCCATTTATGCGGTCCTTGCCCAGCCCTATTGCATATTAATTACCCTAAATTTTTATTATCAGTTTGCAGTTCAAGTTACGTTTTTTAGATTGGTTTCACATTTGTTTAAATACATAAGCTTTGTTGTTGTTAGATAAGACGGTGTCTACAATATCATATTTATGTCACAACAGAAATCATGACACCTTGTTTGTAGGCATCATGAGAGCAACAGCTATGCCAGGATTCCAAGTCTGCTGTGGCAGACATTAAAATGGCTCTGCACTTTAGCTGGCATGATTTGCTTTGCCGCTGAAGGAGGTGGTCCTCTTAGGGGCCATTGGATGACCCTGGCAAATACCTGTCCGTCTAGGCATGTGGGCCAAAGGCTTCTATATGATGGTTGCTGGTTTGGAAAATGGACAGTCCCATAGTTTGCCAGCTGTTGCTTGTATGAGTAGCCACTGAACAAATGTCACGACTTCTATCATAATGTACTCATGATATTGAATGATGTATATGTGTGACTAATTTTTACAAAAATGATTGGTAATATTCATTTGTTTTTTTATATTTCAGGTTGACTGAGAAGCTTGCGTTTTTTGACAAAGTGCAGTGATGATAACACTGAAATCCCTCATCATTCATAGCAGACAGAGCTCATCAGTCATCATTGGTTTGTGCATTGGCATTGCTATAAGTATTATTCAGACACCCTTCATTGAAGATGACTGTACGAGATTTGACCAATTTAGCGGTAAATTACGAGACCTCAGAAGCGATGGCACTGCTGAGGAAGACTATGAGCCCAAACTCATCATTGATAATAATTACAACAATGAAAATGTACCGAAGTCATCAAAAGCCCAGAAGATCTTAAGACCTCGCTATTACTCCACAGAACTTGGAATAAGAGAGAAACTTCTGGTTGCGGTTATTTCTTCAAAGGAGACAATAGGTTCATTTGGTATTGCAATTAACAAAACTCTCCATCATCATGTTGACAAGCTGATATTTTTCATTGATGGTATTGGATCACAGAAGCTTGGGCTAGATATTCCTGTGGTTGGTTTTAAGGATACAAAGCCACTCATTAAGATATTTAGAGTGTTCTCATATTTGAGTGAAAACTATATAAATGAATATGATTATTTCTTGGTTGTGTCTGACCACACTTATGTCAATGGCAGGAAGATTTATGACATAGTGCAACACATTAGTATTAGTGAACATGTCCATATGGGGAAGTTAATGGAAAATCCTGAGTCCTTCTATTGCTCAGTTGGTAAGTTTTGATATGTGCTGCGCAAGAAAGCTAATAGTAGTCTCCTTGAAATTTCATTGAGAAAGATGGTAATAGATGAATGTATAGATTCAAAAGACTTCCAAATTTTGAATACTGGTTACTCATAGCCTCAGAACTTAAGGAAATAAGGTAAAAGTATTTGTTGTATAAACGAATGTGATAATTTTTTTCCCCAATTTTTTATTTATTTTTATTCCAGATTCAGGCATCATTCTCAGTCATTCCATCCTGCAAGCAGTGATTAGTAAGCTAAACTGGTGCACTCGCAATACATATTCTGAAACTGATACGGATAATCTTGGCCGCTGTATTCTTCATGCAACAGATAAGCCCTGTTTCAGTAGCTTGCAGGTATTTAAACTTTAAAAATTGCTTTAATATATATATGTATGTACAGTGGTCCCCCGTATTCGTGGGGATGCGTACCAGACACCCCACAAATAGTTAGAGCCCATGAATACTTGGAACCCCTATAAAATTGCTTAAAACAGCCGATTTTGTTAGCTGAAATTCAAGAAAAAGCCACTAAAAATGTTTATACCTGGTTTTATAATACTTTTATCACAAAAAGTGCATTTTATGATAAAAAAAAAAATTGTGAATATTTCTCATAGAAAAATACTGCGAATAGGCAAATTTCCCACGAATAATAGGGGGAAATGTTCCAAAGAGAAATCCGCGAATGTGTGAGTCCGCGAATCCAAAGAACGCGAATACGGGGGTCCACTGTACTTATTCAGTATGTAATGGCAGTTAAAATTTTGAAATCTGTGGATCATGCTAGAATGTTTTGGGGGTAGATGACTAACTCCCACCCACTTTGGGGGAAAGAGAGGTGCAACGTAGCAAAGAGCTTCAATTTGTTTCTGCCAGCTGATGGGTGAAGTCTTGTAGTTGGCTGCAGTTAAAATTTTGGAATTTTAAATTTTCTGATTGTTTAATATTGCATCAATTGGAGAAGTATACACTTTTTGGTTGCCAAAATACACTTTTTGGTTGGCTTTTGGCATATTTAGCTTATGATAGGGATTTTTGAAACCTTATTATCTGATTTAGACTTTCGTTTTTTTTTGTATTCCTGCTTTTTACTTTTCAAGATGTCCGACACTAATATTTCTTCTTTTAGTATTGCAGACTGTGCTGCAAATACTCGTTTAATGGAGGAGACTTATGACTTTTGTACAAAATGTATTACTTGTAGAGGACAGAATTGCTCGATTGACTTAAAGTGTCAAGAATGTGCTGACTGGGACAGTGATAAGTGGAAAAAACTAGACTCACTTGAAAAATTTGTCTAGGGACAAAAGAGAGAAGCTTTGGCTAGGGCAGAGGATAGTAAAGTCTTAGCTAGTCAGAAATTGTCTTTAGCTAGATCTGACTCTGATGTTCCTGTGATTTCTTTAAATCCCATGATGCCCTTATCTGTCCCTTCACTTGCTCTACCCAGCTCCCAAGTTTCCCAACCCAGCACCATAACCAGTCTTGAGTGCAAAAAAGGTAGTAGAATTGATTGCTCAGTTAGCGTCTTTGGTGAAGAAAAGTGATTCGAGTGCCTGGTAGTACCCAGTGCTAGTGAAGTGATTGTGGAGGAGGTGGCAACTCAGCCCACCAATTCTCCTAGGCCAAGGTCCCTGACATACTCCCCAAAACTTGGGAGGAGTCAAACTGGGAGCCTAAGGGAGGTCAGTGAAAGATTGGAATTGCAATACATTGGATGTCAAAACTCCATATTTACAAGGTGACGAAATACAAAGTGAAGTAAATTTAAAGCTACCTAGGGAAGATGGTTGGAGTGGATTATGGAAGTTTAAGCAATAAAGCATGGTATTGTAAGGTGGTAAAAGTAGTGGAGGAGCTTAAAGGCAAGAGAAGATTTATTGGGAAGCCTATGCAGATGCTTCTTCATTTGGGAATATAGAAGATGGCGGACTCAATTGGGTTATGTTATATCCTTGACAGATGGTAAGAGAAGTCCCATATGGTGCAGTCCAGAAAATCCAGGAGTGTAGCAAAATCCACCATTGAAGTAGAAGCTGTGAGTGTCGGGGAGGCTATAGAAGGATTGATATATTTCAGACATTTGTGGGAAGAGGTAGTAGGAGGGAGAAAAGGAGAAGCGTTGGTTAATACTGATAGTAAAACACTAATGACTGCAATAAAATCGAGTACTGGTTTAAGTAATAACAGATTAAAAATAGATTTTTATACATTCAACTTACCTGTCAGATATATATTTAGCTATTGACTCCGTCGCGCCGACAGAATTTCGAATTTCGCGCACACGCTACAGGTAGGTCAGGTGATCCACCGCGCTGCCGCTGGGTGGCAGGAATAGGAACCATTCCCGTTTTCCATCAGATTTTTTCTGTCGGCCATACTGGTAACATCGTTGTTGGTATTTCCGGCTGGATTTCGTTTTTGAATCACAATTGATCTTCGTTTTGGACCTTTTGGTGACGTATTTGGATCGTTGGATTGGCATACGCTATTGTGGACCGTTATTTGGATTTTGTTTTGGATTTTTCATCATGGTGTCTGACTCTGGAAGTGTAGTGAGAATGTGTGTGAATGAAGGGTGCAAGGTGAGGATGCCGAAAGTTTCGGTTGATCCTCACACTGTCTGTAGAGTATGTAGGAAGTATGAATACTCTATCGATAATACTTGTCGTGAATGTGAGAGTTTGAGTGCTGAAGGGTGGAAGTCTCTAACTTCTTATTTAAAGAAGTTAGAGAAAGACCAGTTAAGGAAGTCCTCTCCCAAAACCAAGCCTAGCTCTCTTTCTTCAAGTGACTTGGTGAGTAATTTTGTACCCTCTTCTAATATGATGAATGCTCCTTCTAATATTTCAGGACCTTCTCCGAATGCAGATCCTACGGAATCTGCTTCGGAAATCGCAAGCCTTAAAGCAGCTCTTATGAAAATGGAGCGTAAAATGGCTGCCATGGAAGGTAAACAAAATATTAGTGCTGTGGATAGTGATGTGAATGTCCCCAGTGAAGTGGAGGAGGCGTCTGATTGGCTTCACAACACTCCCAGGCCTAGACCTCTTTCAAGCTCCCAAGCCCAGAGGAGAAGGAATGTCAAAAGCCGTACGGAGGTTGTGGAGAATCCCCACCAGTCAGACGTCTCTTCGGCAGAATCTGTGACACCGCAGACTGCCAAAGAACGTATTAGAAAAAGCGTTCTCCGTGAATGTTTTTCTTCGTCTGAAAATTCTTCCCCCAAAAGAGGATGGAGATCGGTGGATCTTTCTCGTCCCCTGAAGAGGGTCTGGGAAGAAACTGGGATAAATTCGAGTCCGGAACAATTTTCGGAGGATTCTCCAACAGAGAACAAGAAAGCAAAAAGAATGCCTTCTCCCGCTAAGTCGTGGGAAATGGAGCAAGAATGCTCTCCTTCCTCTCATTTCGATCAAAGGAATGAAACAACTAAAATTCTGAAGGATATGCAGGAGTCCATTGCTTCTCTGGTTGGAGTCCTATCCAGAGATCCTCCCAGAAGAAAGGATGCTAATCTTCCGGTGAAGAAATCTAAGACTCCTTATTATGAACCTCCCAGAAAGGAAGTTTCTTCTTCGGATGAGGAGTCGTCTGTGTCGTCTATCTTTCACAGACCCACAAAGTTACGTGTTCATGGAGCGCTAACCAGGCGCGAGGCGCCAGCCAGGCGCAATCCAATATCTGGACACGAAGAGCCAGGAAATGACTACTCTTCAGATCAATATGATAACCGTAAAAAGTCGGTTGAAGCGGATAACAGAGAAGAACCATTCAAGGATAAGAAAATATTCTCAAATGAAGTGGCCAAGCGCGAGGCGCCGGCCAGACGTGATGCGCCAGCCAGGCGCGAGGCGCTAGCCAGACGCGATGCGCCAGCCAGGCGCGAGGCGCCAGCCGGTCACGAGGAGCCAGCCAGGCGTGAGGCGCTAGCCAGGCGCGAGGCGCCAGCCGCGCACGAGGAGCCAACCAGGCGCGAGGCGCCAGCCGCACACGAGGAGCCAACCAGGCGCGAGGCGCCAACCAGGCGCGAGGCGCCAACCAGGTGCGAGGCGCCAACCAGGCGAGGCGCCAGCCAGACAGGAAGCTCAAATCAGGCGTGAAGAGCCAGACAAGCGAGGAACTCCAGGCAGTAGCAAAAGAACTTTATTTAGACATATAATGTCTTCTGATAGTGATTCTCCTGCAAATAGAAGCTCTACTCATATTAGGGAGAATCGAACTCCACAAAGGGAACCTGGTACTTCGAAGGTTACAGTTTCCACTACCATGTCTCAGGAAAGATTAGTGGAAAGGAAAGAGAGGACTTCTAGATCTGTTAGTCTCTCTCCTTCTAGAAGTATCTCTCCTAAAGAAATTAGATCTCCAGATAGAGATTCTCATAAAAGAGCTCGCTCACCTTCTATGATGGAATTGGAAGACATGTCGGAGGAGGAAACCCCGAACAATGAGGGTGTATCTAATTACAGGTACTATCCTACTTACAACCAAGTTTGGTTCCGACCCACTGGTTGTAAGTCAGAATGGATGTAAGTCGAACCTTAGAAAGTGCCAACATACTGGGTAGGGTATACTATCAAACCTTTGCTATATAAGTGCCTATTTAGTACTGTAATGTAATGTACACTCATTATTTCAATCTTTTTACCATAATGTACTTCTACTAATACATTTTAATCATTTATGTAATAGTATATATTACGTACAATCAGGCATTGAGTTACAATGGGGTTAGGTTCTTGCATGCATGTCAGAAGTCGATTCTTACGTAAATTGGTTTGCAATTCAGTCTTCAGTACAGTTAATACCAAATGATGCTGCAGATAGGGCAGGGTAACTCAAACTGATGCTGCCTGAGTGATGAGAGTTCTCATGCCTGAGTGATGAGAGTTCTCATGAGATGGCGCAGTGCCAAGTAACTCAATGGTCAATTGTCTGAAGTAAGGTTGTAAGTACGAGTGGTTGATGTCGAGCAGGTTGTAAGTCGGATAGTAGTTGTACAAAGTATTGGCTTCTCTTCTCCTTCAAGAGTTTGGAGACTCTCTAAGCCCTGCAGCTCCTCCCTCTCCTAGATCTCTGTTCTCAAGTACGAAGACTCCTAAGTCCTCTTCGTATTTAAAGATGAAGCCAGCCATATCAATGAAGAAGGCGCTTCAATCCTTAAATAATTGGATGAACTCGAAGAAGGAAGCTCAAAAAACAGTTTATTGCTCTCCTCCATGTAAGCTCGGAGGTAGGAGAGGAATATGGTATAGGACGGAGGAAGCAATGGGGCTTATGCTTCCATCTTCCGCGGAAGCGGATTTTTCAAACTTGGTTGAAGCATCGAGGAGACATGCATTGATCTCAGCGAAGACTTATTGGAGCATGTCGGAATTGGATCAGCACCTTAAGGGACTTTTCCATGTACTAGAAGTATTTAACTTCTTGGATTGGTCCCTTGGAGTGCTGGCCAAAAAGGCCAAGGAACCGGACGTTTTGGAACCTGAAGCATTACATAGTATATTATCCTGTATGGATAAGGCAGTACAAGATGGTTCGGGAGAGCTGACATCCCTGTTTGGATCGGGAGTGGTGAAGAAGAGATCGTTGTTTGGATCGTTCCTAACCAAAGCAGTATCTCCTTCACAGAGGTCAGCCCTTGTGTATGCTCCTCTCTCAGATCACCTTTTTCCTTCTCACTTGGTAAAGGATATTTCAAAGTCGCTTGCTGAGAAGGCAACCCAAGATCTCTTGGTTCAATCCACCAAGAAAACAAGACCAGCAGTACCAGTGACGAAGAAGACTGCTCGTACTCCTGTTGTGCCCTTTCGGAGAGGTTCCACCTCTCGACCTCCAACAAAAGGAAGACAGCAGAGAAGCGAGGAAGGTCCTCCTTCGGGCCTTCAAGAAATCTAAGTAGCAGCGAAGTCCTCCAAACATCTGTAGGGGCCAGACTCCTAAACTTTGTAGGGGCTTGGGCAATAAGGGAAGCCGACCCTTGGACGTTGGCAGTTCTGGAAAAGGGTTACATTATACCTTTTCAGGACAGACCACCTTTGTCAAAATCTCCAAAGGAACTGTCGGCAAAGTACAAGGACCCTGTTCTGAGAGAGACACTTCTTCAGATGGTAATAGCAATGAGGGACAAAGAGGCAATAGAAGAGGTTCAGGATCCTTCCTCCCCGGGGTTTTACAACCGCCTATTCTTAGTACCAAAGGCATCAGGAGGATGGAGACCAGTCTTGGATGTGAGCATCCTGAACCGTTATGTAGAAAAGAAGAAGTTCTCGATGGAGACTTCTGCCTCGGTACTTTCGGCCCTGCGTCAGGGAGACTAGATGGTCTCTCTGGACCTTCAGGATGCCTATTTTCACGTTCCTATTCTCCCATCGTCGAAGAAGTATCTCAGGTTTATGATACAAGGAAAGATCTACCAGTTCAGGGCCTTGTGCATCGGCCTCTCCACAGCTCCGCAGGTATTTACGTACCTGATGCGGAACGTAGCCAGATGGCTACATCTGGAAGGCATAAACGTCTCCCTATACCTAGACGATTGGCTGATAAGAGCCAAATCTCAGAAACAATGTTTGGAGGATCTGCGGAAAACATTCGATTTGACAAGATCTTTAGGACTGCTCGTGAATCTCGAGAAATCGCAGATGATCCCCAGTCAGGACTTAGTCTATTTGGGGATTCAGATGAATTCTCGGGATTTTCGGGTTTTTCCTTCCCAAGAAAGAATTCTTCGAGGGATTCAGAAAGTCACGTCCTTTCTAAAGAAAGAAAAGAGTTCAGCCAGGGAGTGGCTAAGCCTTCTAGGGACTCTTTCCTCCCTAGAACAATTCGTGTCCCTAGGAAGACTTCATCTACGACCACTGCAATTCTTCCTAAAATATCGTGGACTTGGAAAAAGGGGCGACTGTCGGACACTTTTCCTATTACAATAGAAGTGAAGAAACACCTGAACTGGTGGCTGCACCCTCTAAAAAAGAACGAGGGAGTGTCTCTAGAGGTTCGGAACCCAGACCAAATCTTGTTTTCAGACGCGTCAGAGACGGGATGGGGAAGCGACTCTAGGAGTAAGAGAAGTGTCGGGCAAATGGGAGAAAGAGCAAAAGGACTGGCATATAAATGCCAAAGAACTGTACGCAGTGTTCCTGGCACTGAGGTCTTTCGAATCAGAAGTGAAAAATCAGGTGATACAAGTCAACGCAGACAATACCACGGCGTTGGCTTATATAAAAAAACAGGGGGGGACGCACTCGTTTTCCCTGTATGAGATAACGAGAGATCTGTTGTCATGGACGGAGGAGAGGAACATTACCCTCCTAACCAGATTTGTGAAAGGGGAAAAGAATGTCAGAGCAGACAGGCTCAGCAGGACAAACCAAGTTCTCCCCACGGAGTGTACTCTCCACGAGCAAGTTTGTCAAAGTCTGTGGACCCTGTGGGGAAGACCACAAATAGATTTATTTGCGACGTTCCTATCAAAAAGGATAGAGAACTTCTGCTCCTCAGTCGAAGACCCGAGAGCGATAGCAGTGGATGCCATGCTACTGGAGTGGTCAGAACTCGATGCTTACGCCTTCCCTCCATTCAAGTTACTAGGAGTAGTAATGAAGAAATTCGTAGCATCAACAGGGACGAGACTAACTCTCATCGCCCCGTTTTGGCCATCCCAAGACTGGTTCACAGAGGTACAGGAATGGACAGTAGACTACCCAAGATCTCTTCCAAACAGGATAGATCTTCTCAAACAACCCCACTTCGAGAGGTACCATCAAAACCTCCCCGCTCTCGCTCTGACTGCCTTTCGACTATCGAAAGATTGGTCAGAGCGAGAGGCTTTTCGAGCAAAGCTTCGAAAGCAATTGCTAGAGCCTGAAGATCGTCAACTATTCGGGTCTATCAATCGAAGTGGGATGTGTTCAGAAGATGGTGTAGGAAGAATAAACTGTCCTCCTCCGATACCTCTGTGACCAATATAGCCGATTTTCTGTTATTCCTTGGAGAGGAATCCCATCTTTCGGTTTCTACGATAAGAGGATACCGAAGCATGCTCTCTCTCGGCGGTGTTTAGAAATAGAGGTTTAAATTTGGCAGAAGATAAAGATTTACACGATCTAATAAGATCGTTTGAAACTTCTAAATCTATATCCGCAGTTCCTCCAAGCTGGAATCTAGATATAGTACTCAAATTCCTCTCGTCAGAAAAATTTAAACCTCCCGACCGTGCCTCGTTCAGAGACTGGACGAGAAAGTGCATTTTCCTCCTAGCCTTGGCTACGGCTAAAAGAACGAGTGAAATCCACGCCCTAGATTCTCGGGTGGGTTTTAAGAAAGACGCAGCCATCTGTTCTTTCCAAACTCTATTTCTGGCTAAGAACGAAAACCCTTCTAAACCCTGGCCAAGGAGTTTTGAGGTGAAAAGTCTTTCAACATTGGTGGGAGAGGAAATTGAAAGAACGTTATGCCCAGTTAGAGCTCTTAAGTTCTATCTTAAAAAGAAAGAAGAGTTAGGAGCATGTAAACAAAGTTTGTGGTGCGCAGTTCGTGATACGAAGAGACCGATGTCCAAAAATGCGTTAGCATATTTTGTCAGAAGTGTGATTACGGAAGCTCACAGCAAATGTGCAGATGATTCCTTTAAGACTCTACGAGTAAAGGCTCATGAGGTAAGAGCTGTGGCCACATCATTATCTTTCCAGAAGAATATGTCCATGAAGGACATTATAAATGCGACCTATTGGAGATGCAACTCGGTATTCGCATCTCACTATCTTAAAGATGTTAGAATTACCTATGAGAAGTGCTTCTCTCTGGGTCCTTTTGTGTCTGCGGATACAGTGCCTGGGACTTGGGACGCATACCGATCCTTAACTTAAATATTAAAATTAATTGTGCTAAAACCTTACCTTTGAGATAGGGTCTACTAAGTTTCTACTTACATAACGGCTGGATGTCGCACAGGCGGCCATTGCCTTTGATAAGTAAGGAACTGTGAGTTTTTCTTATAGGATGGGCTGTACTAGAGACTGTCTTTTATCGTACGTAAACCTCCCCTTTTTTGAGACAGGTTTTTGGTTTACTGCTGGTAAGGGTGCTTGTTGTCGCACGGGCGGCTGTTGTCCTTGTCAGTAAGGAACTGGAAATGTGCCTTATAAGCGGAGTTGTACTAAAGACTTTGTCTAAATATGTACATGAAGCTCCCTTTTGAGACAGTATCAAGGTTTTCTGCTCGCAGGAGTGCTTGATGTCGCACAGGCGGCCGTTGCTTTTGCCAGTAAGAGGCTGTGAATAGGTCTTAAAAGCGGGGTTGTACAAAATAAATTTTTGTTTTATATTTCGTAAAAAAGTTATGTGTATGGTAATTGTGATTGAGTTTTTTGGTCGTTTGCAAGGGGTTCAGGGATGACTCCTTGCAATCTTAGAAATAACATGGTATTAGGTTAAGGTGATCGGGATCGGTATTGTGCTCTTTAGAAAAAAGGTTCTTGTCATATAAGTGGATTGAATCCCTTTGACATAGCCCTTCTAGGATCGGCCAAGTAAGTGGATAAGACCCCTTTGGCAGACCTACAAGAACTCTTAGCAATAGATCAATATTTCGCTGAGGCTCTTGAGACTAAGCAGACTCCTGGGCATTAACCATGAAGTCTTCAGTCTAAACAGGTAGGAACCAAGGTTTTATTTATTTATTACCTACAATGTATGTTGTGATTTCTGTTGAAATCAGTTACTAGCTGTCTTTTACCCTCCTCCAATGGTGTGAATCAGCTAAGTATATATCTGACAGGTAAGTTGAATGTATAAAAATGATATTGTTATGGTACAATAAAGTTTTATACATACTTACCTGGCAGATATATACAATTAATTGCCCACCCATCCTCCCCTCAGGAGACAGATGGTTTAGAAAAAATCTGATGGAAAACGGGAATGGTTCCTATTCCTGCCACCCAGCGGCAGCGCGGTGGATCACCTGACCTACCTGTAGCGTGTGGGCGAAATTCGAAATTCTGTCGGCGCGACGGAGTCAATAGCTAAGTATATATCTGCCAGGTAAGTATGTATAAAACTTTATTGTATCATGACAATATCATTTTTATTGCAGTATCTTACTGAAAAATTATACAGCTGTAGGTTCCCTACGAATGGCAGACAATAGATTCAAAATTTCTGCGGTGGCACCACCATTGCTGATGAAGATGACGTCATCTCCCTCCACTCGAGGGAGCTACAGGTACAACTGCCCAGGTAACATCAATTCGTTCTCTGCCGGCTTCTGGTAAACTTCGGTGGTCAGTGCAGACATTTTCTTCATTTGTTGGGAAGTATTTCTTACCAATATCGGTGAAGTATTCAACTTTGTGTTTGTGGGATTGAAGCTAGTTAGCTGAATTTCTTTTCTGCAATTTTGTGGCTTTACCATCATGTCAGGCTCTAGTCCTTCAGAAGTTAGGTTTTGCGCCAGAGGGTGCAAAACTAGGTTAGTTAAATCAATTTATGATTTGCACACCAAGTGCATTAAAGTGTAGGGGTTGTGAGTGCTCTAGAGTCTACTTGTGATGAATGCAAGGGTTGGAATGAACAGCAGTGGAGAGTTTTTGTTTCTCACTTGGGAAAGATAATTAAGGATAGGAAGAGGAAGGCGGCTCTCAGAGCTGAAAGTAAGAGTAGTATAGCTGCTTCTGCTTCTTCTATCGAAGCACCTGCTCCTATTCCTTCTCCTTCTCCTCTTATTATGTCTCCGATCTTGAGTCCTCCTAATCCTGCACCTGTAACTCCCTTGCCAACTTCCCGTGGAGTTTCTCCTGACACCATTGCCAGCCTCGAATCTAAATTTGAAAAGAAATTTGATGTATTAGCTAATACTGTTATGCAGTTAGGTTTATCTGTAAGCCTTTCTTGGAAAAGACTTCTAGTGAAGTGAAAAATGTCAGTACAGTGCAATCTGAGGAGGTGGCTGTTTGTCCTGATAGTTCTCCTAGACAAAGGTCCCTGTCCCGCTCCCCTGCCTTGGGGAGAAGACATACCGGAGGTCCAAGGGAGACTGTCAGGGTTTGCCTACAGACAGTCGCTTCCTCCATCGATCCTGTGGTGCGACAGCAGGTTTTGACTAAACACCATTGGAAAGGTGTGTCATTCAGTAATCAGTTATCGACAGTGTTGAGTGATTCGTCGCTGGTTAGACGTCGTAAGTGGCGTGATTCTTCAGCCTCACATCCGTTGAAGAGACATTTGACTGAAGAGGTGTTCTCTCCACCCCCTGTGAAGAGGAGCAGAGAAGTAGACAACCCTCGCCCGTCGTGTAGCGTAGCTACATGGACTTTGCCTCAGATTCTCATGACAGAGACAGCCGCCTTCGACTCGATTGTGGAACGACCAATTCTGAGTCCGTTGAGATCTTCGACTCATCAAGCTATCGAAATTTGACCTTCGCCTTCGCATGCGACAGATAATTCGACTGGTGCGAGACCTCCGGTGTCGATTGTGTCGAAGTCCACAACCCCAGTTGCTATGACTTCAACTCAAGAAGACAAGAATTTAGTTCCTCTACGTTGACAATTGCAGGAGCTGATGAACTGGATGAAAGAAAGCGAACAATGTCCGAAGAACAATGAGTCAAATCAAGAACTCTCTCTGTCGCCTATTGCTTTGGATTACGAGGAGGACTTAGAAGCGGACTCTATTCCTCTCTCGTGCTATTCTAAGCTTTTACGCTACCTTCTTGACATGTACCCGGACTACTTCATAGCAGCTGCTCCCAGGTTGCGTGCTTCCATCTAAGAATTTTGATCCTCTTCTCCTGAAGCTCGTAATTTCTAAGGCTGCTAAACGATCGCTTTGTGATATAGAAGACTGGTTGAAGTTCAAGAGAGAGCTTGGGAAAGCAACTTTCGCCTATCCTCCGTCGAAACTTATTAAGAAGAGGTATAGGTTCTACTTAACTGGAGAAGCCACCTCCATGGGAGTTTCTTCCTCCTCCCAAGGGACTTCTCTGGCCTGGTAGATGCAAATAGGAGGTCCACGTTTGCAGCAGCAAAAAGTTTCTTTACCTCACCCTAATTAGACCTTTGGTAAAGAATATTTTCAGGATTTTGGAGATTATGAGCTTTTTGGACTGGACGATTGGAGCCCTCGCTACGGAAATAGAGGACTGCCCTACTCTCCAGGAGGACCTGGCATCAGACTGGCTTGGGGTTTTATCGTGTGCTGACAATTCAGTTCGGGATGGTTGCAATGAGCTGGCCTCTCTTTTTGCATTCGGGACTCTCAAGAAAAGGCAGCTCTGGTGTTCTTTTATTTCGAGAGGAGTCGCTTCACCTCAGAAGTCCGCCCTTTTTTTTCTCCTCTCGACAAGAATCATCTGTTCCCCTGAAGAAAAAAAGAAGTCTACTAATGAATTGCTCGCTCATTCTGTTTTCTAAGCGAGTTAAACCTTGACTGTGACTCCTACCTCCTCGGAATCACCCATGCTGAAGAAACCCTTTCGAGGGGGCAGGTCTAGACCAAGTCCTCGACCAAACCCGACACCAAAGCATCCAAGTGATCCTTCAATCCTTCTGAGCTTCTTTTGGGAGGAATGGAGTCGCAGAGGGTCAGAGCCCTGGTTGATCCAAGTTCTCCGGTTTGGTTACTTCATTCCTCTCAAAGAAAATCCGCCTTTATCCAATGTTCATATCGCATTGCCCGCCTACTCTCCAGGCTTTGTAGCCTTAACTTGAGAAATAGAGACTCGTGCAGAAGGTGGTCATAGAGGAGATAAGCGACAGACCATCCCTGGGGTTTTACAACCGTCTGTTCGTAGTCCTCAAGTCATCAGGGCTGGAGGCCCGTACTGGATGTAACCGCACTGAACTTGTTCGTTCAGAAGACCAAATTCAATATGGAAATGACTTGTTCGGTGTTGGAATCCCTTCGCCAAGGGGATTGGATGGTATCCCTGGATATGCAGGACGCATACTTAAACATCTTAATTCACCAGGACTCCAGGAAATACCTTTGGTTTGTTTTCATGGGCAAGACCTACCAGTTTTGAGCTCTTTGCTTCGACAGCTCCGCAAGTATTTACACGAGTGCTGACTCCACCGGGGAAGTGGTTACACCTCCTGAGCATCAGAGTGTCACTCTACCTAGATGACTGGCTTCTCTGCTCCTCTTCGGAAAGTCAGTGTATGAATGATCTCAAAGAGGACTCTTTCATAAACTCACTCGTTAGGTCTTCTTATAAACGAGGAGAAATCTCGGCTAATTCCGACTCAGAGCATTCTCTATTTGGGGATGACTCTGAACTCTCGAGTTTTTCTGGCTTTTCTTTCACCAGAGTCCAGTCGTGTCTGGAAGTAGTCCAGGACTTCCTGGGACCACAAGTCCTGTTCCGCCAACCATTGGACCAGTCTGTTGGGAACACTAGCTTTGGTGGAACAGTTTGTCAAACTCAGAAGGCTGCACATGAGGCCCCTACAATTCTTCCTGAAGGCATTGTGGTGCAGGAAGAATCAACCGGACTCAACAGTATTCTCGATTACAGACGAAATCAAGGAGGGCTTAGCGTGGTGGCTTTCAAAACCAAGACTGGTAGAGGGTCTTTCGCTTCGTCCGCTCCACCCAACCCTTCAGTTCTTTTCAGACGCATCCGACGCAGGTTGGGGAGCCCTGTTGGGGAAGAATGAAGCGTCAGGGGAATGGTCGAAAACTCAGTGCTCTCTTCATATCAACGTGAAGGAGCTATTAGCAGTGTACCTGGGACTTCAGGCGTTCTCTCATCTTGTGATGGGACAGGTGGTAGCAGTTCATGGAGACAACTCCACTGCACTTTCCTACATCAGAAAACAAGAAGGAATGCACTCCTTCACCCTCTACAACCTTGCAAAAGATCTGCTTCTGTGGGCAGAAAAATTTCAAGTTTCGTTGATCCCTCAATTTGTTCAAGGGAAAATGAACATGTTGGTGGATGAACTAAGTCGACATCACCAAGTACTGCCGTTGGAATGGACTCTTGATGCGAAGGTCTGGCTAGACCTATGGAAGCTTTGTGGAAAGCCGATGATAGACCTGTTTGCAACTTCGAGGAACAAACGCCCTCCGCTGTTTTGCTCTCCAGTCCTGGACCCTCTTGCATGGACAGTTGACGCAGTGTTACTAGACTGGTCGGGCCTGGAAGCGTACGCCTTTCCCCCGTCCGGCCTAATAAGACAGGGGCTGAACAAAGTCATTTCACGAAAAAGTTTCTCTGACACTAGTCACTTCATTTTGGCCAAGGAAGGAATGGTTCCCAGATCTCCTCGACTTCCTCGTAGATTTCCCCAGGCTTCTTCCGTTAAAGAGATGTCTACTCAGACATCCGCACTTCGCAAGATTCCACCAAGGATTATCTGCTCTGGCACTGACAGGATTCAGACTGTCATATGACTTGTCATAGCGAAAGGTTTTTTGAAATGAGCTGCAGAAGAGATTCTTCTAACAGACTATACCAGTCTAAATGGGGAGTGTTTCAAAAATGATGTAAACAAACTAAAGTCTCTTCTTCGGAAACATCTGTGAACAAAATAGCGGATTTCTTTCTATTCTTAAGGGACGTTAAGTGTTTAGTGCCTTCGACTATTAGGGCATACAGAGCGATGCTGGCTTCAGTTTTTAAACACAGAGGACTAGACCTATCCACGAATAGTGATCTATCCGATCTAATTAAATCGTTTGAGACTTCCAGATCGTCAAAGGGCTCGATAGCATGGAATCTCGATATATAGTACTTAAACGGCTTTTGGGTCCTCCCTTTGAGCCGCTACTTTCTTCGTTTATGAGGAATCTCACCTAGAAGACATTATTTTTAGTTGCATTAGAATCAGGTAGACGAGTTAGCGAGCTACACGTGATGGACAAAAAGGTGGGATTTTCTCAAGGCGACGCAGTTTGCTCCGTGGAGCTCAATTTTCATGCAAAAAACGAGAACCCTTCTAATCCTTGGCCAGGAAGAAGAAGAAAGGCTCTTATGTCCCGTGTGGGCATTAAGATATTACCTCCGCAGAACAGAGAAAATTAGAGGTCAGTCTAATGTTTGTGGTGCTCTGTTAAAAATCCCTCTCGCCCTCTCTCAAAAAATGCCATCTCCTTTTTTCTGAGAGAATTAATTGTCGAAGCACGCTCTCAAGCTAGCGATGCAGTGTTTCCTTTACTGAGAGTGAAAGCGCACGAAGTTCAAGCGGTAGCGACTTCCCTCGTTTTTTTACAAAACTTGTCGCTATCCGCTATCCTCCAAAGTACCTTTTGGGGGTTTAAATCTGTGTTCGCTACGCATTACTTGAAAGAAATCGAGACAGTATTCAAAGATTGTATGTCTCTCGGTCCACTTTTGGTAGCTGGCATGGTGTTGGGAGAAACGACATAGGGGGTTGCTCCCTCTGTTAACCTATGTTTCGCCTTGTATCAAGGTTGACGAGTTAAAGGGAAGTCTGGGGGTATAATGTACCTGGAGTACTCACCAGTCATTTTAGTTTTAGTTTTGGTGGGTAAAGGTTTTTATTTCGGTGTAGGTTACAGTTGTGTTTTCATGTTGGTTATTTCTGGTCTTAGCCCAGAGCAAGGGTAATATTTTGTTGTGTCTTCGTTGAGTCAGCGCTGAACACCATGACTATGAGGATCTTCCACTCCATGTAGAGGCACCCATTGGTGATACTCCAAACCTTCTACTAAGTAAGATGAGCACCGACCAGAGGCAGTATTCTCCTGCAGTAGCTCTCTTACAAAGTAAGGTACAACAGGCATTAACAGTGCTTTTGGGTCTTTTTTCAAGAATCGTATGTTATTTTTGAATTAAACTTACATCCACAGCCCCCATCCTTGCAGTGGGTAATCAGCTGTATAATTGTTCAGTAAGACTGCAATAAAAATGGAATTTTCATCATAAAATAAAATTTTATTGCATTCTTACCAAACAATTATTAATCAAAGCCCTCCCTCCTCCCCACAGGTGGATGGCTGGGCAGAACGAATTGATGTTACCTGGGCAGTTGTACCTGTAGCTCCCTCGAGTGAAGGGAGATGATGTCAACTACATCAGCGATGGCGGCGCCACCGCGGAAATTTTGAATCTATTATCTGCCATTCTTAGGGAACCTACAGCTGTATAATTGTTCGGTAAGTTTGCAATAAAATTTTATTTTATTATGAAAATTCCATATTGCAGCAATAAAGAAAATAGAATCTGGGGAAATGAAGGAGGTGATATGAATAAAAGGAAAGGATCAAATAGCTGATGTATCAACTAAGCAGAAGTTTCAGGGGAAAATATTAGAAATCATGTAGAGGGTAAAGAGTTGGCAAATAAAGGAGATTAGAGGGGATTAGGTTAGGAAGGGGTTGGAGGGGAGGGAGAAATAGATAAGTATGATTATATATCAGTTTAGTTTATTGGTGAAATGTGGTCAATGTTCAATGTATGGGAAACGTGATGTCATAGAAGACAAGATGGCAGCAACATTGGGTGGGAAGGTAAACAATAACAGTGTGTGAAGTAGAGGACATGCAGATTTGGTGTTTGGTAGGGTAGGAGAGAGAGCTGTCTTATAGTATTTTGTGGGTTGTAAGTCATGTTGTGGTGTTGTTCAGTCTTAAGCTGGATTATTCTGGGACCAAAGAATGTGAACAGGTAGGTAGATTGCACATTTGTGCCACATAGGAAAGATTAGGCTAGAAAAATATTCAAAGTTGGGTCTTCTAATAAATGCACAAAAGTCAAATCTTGGTCCTTCCCAGGAGACTCAATATTTTGGGATGATGATCAACTATAGGGATTTTTTGGTTTTTCCAGCCCCGAAAAGAATAGAATCCTGTCTCAAGAAAGTGGAAGAGACTTTGGCTCTCAAAGAATGTTAGGCCAACAGATGGATGAGCCTCCTAGGCACGCTATCCTCGATGGAGAAGTTTGTCTCCTTAGGGAGAATTCGCATGAGACCAATGCAGTTTTATTTAAAAGCAAGCTGGAACAGGAAGAAATTCCCAGATTCCTTCATGTTCCCGGTAGCTATGGAGTAAAGGATGTTCAGTGGTGGAACAGCAGAGAAAGACTTTCAGAAGGAAAGTCCCTCCTCCCTCTGAACCCCAGCCTAGAATATTTCTGAGAATACTTCTCAGACACATCAGATCTAGGTTTGGGAGCTCATCTAGGGAGCAAGGAAGTCTCCGGGAAGAAGTCCATACTATAGTGAGCTTGGCATATAAATGTCAAAGAACTAAAGGCAATACACCTTGGTCTTCAGTTCTGTAAGTCGAAGCTATCCAGAAAAACATTAGCAGTCCACACAGACAACATGACTGCACCATTTTACCTAAAGAATCAAGGGGGAAACCTACTCCTCCCTTTATTAGATGGCGGAAGAACTTCTTTTGTTGAACCAGAATAATATAAAGGTAGTGTTGCACTTCATTCAGTGGAAGCTCAATATACGGGCAGACAAATTAAGCTGCCAGAGGCAAGTTCTCCCAAAAGAATGGACCCTGGACCCTCTTGTATGCCTGGACCTCTGGAATTCATGGGGAAAGCCAAGTACTGGATCTCTTCGAGTCTTCTAGAAACAACAGTCTCCTGCTATTATGTTCTCTTATTCCAGATCCTCTAGTTTGGGTAACGGATACCATGCTACAGGACTGGACAAACAAATAAATTTATGCCATTTTGGCCAACAAAAGAATTATTTTCGGACCTACTCAAACTGCTGTCAGGTTTTCCAAGATTGCTTCCAAGAAAACAACAGCTTTTCAGACAACCGCACTTCAGGCAATTCCATGAAAACTTGTATTCTCTGGCTCTTAACAGGTTACAAACTTTCAGGAGATTGCTCAGAAAAAAGGGCTCTTCAAAAACAGCTGCAGGAGATTATCTTCAATTACAGTGTACCAGGAGTAATGGTGTCTCCTCTACTCAAACATCTATAGCAGAAATAGCTGACTTCCTGCTATACCTTAGGAAGGATAGAAGTCTTTCCACATCAACTATTATAGAGTACAGATCCATGTTAAATTCTATATTCTGCCACAGAGGGACAGAGTTAGCTATGAATCAGGATCTGTCAGATTTAATTAAATCATTTGATGCTTCAAAGCAAAAGGGGATTCAATCAGTATCATGGAACTTAGATGCAGTCCTAAAATGGCTGTTAAGTCCCCGTTTCGAACCCCTACAGTCAAGAGATTTAAAAGAAAAAAACTAGTAGCTTTAGCTACTGCAAAAAGCGATGGTGAAATTTATGCATTGGAGAGGAGAGTGGGTTTCACCCAAGAAAATGCAGTGTTATGTTAATTCTTGTAGGGTTCTTAGCTAAGAACGAAACTCCATCTAAAACTTGGCCTCGATCTTTTTGCAATAAAAAGTTTGACTGAAATACTAGACCCAGATGAAATAGGAAGAACTCCTGGTCCATTAAGAGCTCTTAAGGATTATTTAAAAAGTTCAATCCTTCACAGCCTCTGTCTTAAAATGCTTTAATGTTTTTTGTCAGAGACCTTATTTCAGAGGCACACACTCTAATAGGAGAGGAGCCGTACCTTTATGCAAGATTAAAGCTCATGAAATAAGAGCAGTATTTACTTCATTAGCATTCAAAAGGAATCTTTTTCCAATTTCCATCTTACAGTCGACTTTTTGGAAGTGTAAGTCAGTGTTCGCAACACATTACTCAAGAGACGTTGAAACACTTTATAACGAATGCAGTACCTTGGGTCCTTTTTACGTGGCTGGTGTGGTATTGGGGAAGGTAACATATAATTATTTGTATTGTCAGTTTATTTTACAAAGATTATGTGTCTATTGAATAATTAACATTCCTTTTGCAGGGACAACAGTATGTGAGTTACCGATTGAGAGATGACGCAGAAGTTGAAAGTCACCTCCAGTTGATAGGGACAAGCTCTCTAGTTAGGGAAGCTGCAACAGTCTCCAATGTAGCAGAAGCCTCAGATATGTACATTCTTCATAAGTTTTATTTGCAGGTAAGTTTTAGTAAATTTCATCCTAACTTAGGATTAATAAACAGTTTTAGTAATCGTGTCTTGATAGTTCTGTGATTTAATGTATTTTGCTAACCAGGTGTTGAGAAATAGGTTGGGTGTGTTTAACATTTCCTTTGCAATATCACTTTAATGCTGTATACCAGCTAGGATTCAATACAATATCACCTAATGAAATGAATCAGCTCTTTACCAAACAGTGCTGCTTCCACTGGAAAACTGTGTGTAGTGAATTCAGCACTTAAAATTATTGAAAATACACAAAAAAAAAATTTTTGTGATTAGAAGTGCTATTGTTATCTTTTAAAATTATTTTTCTAAACATTCTCATGTACAACAAATCAAGATTTCATTTGAAAAATTATATGAAGCCAGCATGAAGCTGAAATAAGTTGAATCCTGCCCATATGACTGCGAAGGGATATAAAGTGTCGATAATGGAGTCAAAGCTAGAGTTAATCTGAACAGATAAAGTGTAACCATCCCAATCAGTAATTATTTAATGACCCTAAAACTCATCATCTTATTGAGTAATGAATCTTAATATACCAAATTAAAGCAGATCAAATCCATTCCTGTAGTATGGCCATTTTGGAGACAAGAACGATTGCTACCCTGCAGTTATTTAACTTTATCTCTTAATTGGTCATACTTATTTGACCTATGGATATTTTATGAATAGCCCACATGGCAAAGTGCATCTTTACAGAGAATGCAGTTCAACACTAAATTACACACTATAGTTATTACATGCATGTTATTAGCTTTTGAGATAGTGCATCTAGTACTCTTGATTGCAGCAAAGGCTGCAAGACCAGCCTGATTAAGGCCTCTTATGATTTTTGTACAATCTGTACTAATTGTAGGGGACAAGTATGCATGAGTAATGTAACTTGTAACGAATGCATGGACTGGGATGAGAGAAAGTGGAAGGTGTTAAGGCTCATTTGGACAAGCTTGAAAGAGAGGAAAAGAAAGGCTGCTGCTAGAGCCAAAAATAGGATTTTAGCTATTGCAGTCTACACCTACTTCTTGTGTAGTAGATATGCCTGTTATATTTTCCTGTAACAGTCTTTTCTCTAATCACCAGCCCTCTGACTGTACCACCTACTTCTTTACCTCGCTCCCATGCTTCTGACCTCAACCCCATTGCCAGTCTCAAAGCCAGATTTGACCAGAAATTTGGGCTTATCGTGAATACTATGGCCCTTTAGAGGTGTCTATTAAGGTTCTAATGGACAAAATGAGCAATAGAAGTGACAATACTGTGTTAGTGGAGGAGGTGGCTGCTTGTACTGCCAGCGCTTCTAGACGTAGGTCCCTGTCAGACTCCCCTAAACCTGGGAGGAGGCATACTGGAAGTCCAATGGAGGTTAGTGGGGTTTGCCCACGGCCAGAGCTGTATATATAGAGTTTGGCCATGCTTGGAACCACTCAGGTGACGTCACTGACTGATGGGCCCCATCTTGCTTCTGTCTGACAGTGTCACACCAGAGCCGTCATGGGGGAAACTTTAAAACCTTTGGTTTTAGATATTTTGCAGGGAGCACAAGACATTGGATTGCGATTGCATTTTAGTGCCATCACATCAGACATGGGGAGTACAACTAGGGCCTTTCTAAAGAGTTTTGGCATTATTTGTGCCAGGAACTGTAAAATTGTTGATAAGATAGCTCATCCTATTAGCGGATAACAATTTTTTTACTTCATGCACGATGTACCACATATTATAAAGAACTTGTGGTCGTGTCTAGTGAAAGATAATAGCATTAATTTGAGTGATGACATGGTAAAATAATTTGATTTGCCATCGATGGAGGTGACAGCTGAACATGCCAAAAGTTTATCTTTTCAGGAAGGCAAAGATCTGAAGCTTGTGCCAAAACTCACTGAAGCTCATGTAAATCCATCTCATTTTGAGAAAATGAAAGTATCAGGTGCTCTAACTTTCTTTAGCAATTTGGTAAAAGCAGGACTTCATTACTTGTTGAATGCAAAGGATACATTAAAGACTTACTTACAACAGCTTGGTTTATTGGTCTGATTAATAAGTGGTTCGATTTAATGTGAAGCAGACATCCAATCATAGCACTAAGTAACATCAATGAATCCTGTTATAAGCAAGCTATACTGCATCTTGAGTAAGTTGCAAGTGTTTCATAAAATACATATTGGAGTTAATGCACAGTGGAAGCCAGTTCAAACGGGAGTGATATTGTCTACCACTTCCCTACTTAATCTCCAAAGAAATTATTTGGCCAAAGGTCACAGATTTGTACTGACATCCAGATTTAGTCAAGATTGTCTAGAAAACTTGTTTAGCTCCATAAGACTGAAAAACCCAGTGCCAACTGCCTTAGAATTGTGACAGTCTTTGAAATTGATATCAGTTGCATAATTTCTTAAATGCTCAAGTGCAAGTAATTATAATGTAGATGACCGGAAGTCTGCTGACTTTCTTAATAAGCCAAATGTTGAAACAAATGGTGATGCTGAAAAAGAAACTGAGGAACCTAATTTTGACCAGTTCTCAAGTGTTTAATTAATCAAGCAAAACTGAGCAGCCAACATGATATTCTTGGTTATTGCATAAAAGAGGTTAAAAGTCAAATAATCATTGTACGTTTTATCTTCAAACAATAGAGAGCAACCAGTCAACACAGACAGATCCTTCTCAAAGGTTGACTCATTCAAAAGAATACCGAGAAAACTGCCTAGTTCATAGCACAGATGCCTGCCTCAGTTTATTTCAGAATGCAGAAAATATTTTTAGGGCAAATGAAAATAGTTTTGGAAATGAGCAATTTATTATGACGACTAGTGCCCTTGGTAAACACTCGGACAAAAAATTATAACCTTTCCTTCTTGCCATGACATTAAGGGTAAACGCCTGAAGTTTTTCTTCAGTTTAAGATTACATATTTATGCTAAAAACAAGAGAATATTCATAAGGCTCAGTCATTGAAATCAAAAGGAAGTGAACTAGGGAGTAAGAGTATGATGAGAAAAGCTGTAATGAATACGTATAGGGAAACATTTAATTTTGGAACCATGTACATTACTTCATAATACTTGTTATGTATTTTAAAGTTAAAACTATAACAAAGTTATAAACTATCATGAGTGTTTTAATAAACATCTTAATGGTTGATAGGAAGCTTAAGCTAACAATCAGCAGAGAGAGAGAGAGACGAAGAGGACGAGATAGAGAGATTGAAGAGAGAGAGAGAGCGCTGAGACATCGCTCAGGTGGATGAGTGTGGCTGGTCAGGACAGGAGCAAGATGGAGCCCTGTCAAAAGGTTGGCCAAACTCACTTTATATACGGCTCTGCCCACAAGTATTGGCCTCCTTAGTCAAGCCTGTTTTCCAGTCCCAGGCTTCGATGGACAGCTGTTGGAAAGGCGTCCAGGTTATCCTCTGATTCTATGGATTCCAGTCTGGACAAGAGGTGCCAGTGGTGTTTTCTGGACAAGTCTTGGCCTTTGAAGAGGCGCGTAGTTGATGTGGATTGCTTGCCTCTGCTTCCCTGTAAGCCAGAGTGTAGCCCCCAGCCTGAGTGTAGCTGCTGGGACAGTCCAGAACACTTCTCTAGAGCACCCAGCTGAAGAGCCAGTATTTGGCACCAAAGTGCCTGACTAGTTTGTGTAAGTGCCTGTCGTCCTCTTTCTAAGTGCCTGTCATTCATAGAGTGCCCATCTGCTTCTCCTGAGTGCTCAGCAGCTCCCAAGCGCCCAGTGCCAATCTGAGCACCTGGCACCATCTCCGCAGCTGTCTGCTTTGGGTTCTCCTGCTTCCATGGTGCATTATCCTTCACTGGTGCCCATCCAACACCAACTCAGTGACATTTTGGGCCTTTTACAAAAAGTGCCAGCTGTAACAAAGGCTCCTTTGGACTTGACTCCTTCACTGATTTTGTCGGATGATGAAGTTCTGGATCAGGAACCTTCTCCCATAGCCTATGCAACTCTCCTCAGATATTTTTTGGTAAGCTTTCTGACCTTATTCACTCCTGCTTCTCCTGCATCAACCTTTATGATGGGGAAGCAGCCTGACGTTGGTTCCAAGCTTCCCAAGTTGGTTCTTTCTTCTTTTCAAGGAAAGCCTTAAATGAGATTGGAATTTGGCTTTCAGAGAAGAGGGAACAAGGCAAAGCAGTCTTCTGTTCCCCTCCCTCTTGACTTTCATGTAGGAGGTACCTCTCTTACGCCACTGGAGAAGCTCCTTCTTTGGCTTACTGCTTCTTCCCATGGGGACTTCTCCAGCTTTATTGATTTGTTCTCACAGATCCGCCTTCTCGCTGGTGAAGATATGTTCTCGTGAACGGAGCTCTATCATTTGGTCAAGACCAGTTTTAAAATTATTGAAGTTTTTAGTTGTTTAGACTGGACGATAGGAGCCCTTGCCAAGAAGATTGATGACTGTTGTGACCTGACGGGACTTTTCATCAGACTGGTTTGGCGTCCTGTCATGTGCTGACAAAACCATCAGGGACGGCTCCCTGGAATTGGCAGTTATTTATACGTGGAACAAACCTTCGGTCTTAACAATAGAATAAATCTTCTGGTGTCAGCTGGAAACTGGTTAAAAACAATCAAAGATTGTAAATGCAAGGAATCTGTGGCATCTGGCATCCAATGCGTAGTTGAGGTGGAAGCAAGTTGAGAGAGTGCGCTTGAATCCAGTGAAGCATCAGTCTTTCTTCAACCGCCTTGGAGAGTGAACCTTCGCTTTGCTCTCCTCCCTGGTTTTTTGTTTTTACCTAAGTCTGTGGTTTATTTCATATTTATCCAGCCCAGAAGTCCCATGAGCTTCAACTTATTTATATGGCCTTCCAGGATTCCCATATTCATGTTCCTGTGGGACAGATGCAAATTGCAGTATCGGGGATATTGCCCTTCAGGGAGAGAGGGGCCAGCTACATTTTATTCTTTAGCATTTTGCATTTGTTATATTTAAGATATAAAGAAACATTTGTGTTAAGACTTTGTTTTATTTCTCTTTAATAATATCTTGCTACACATTGTCTGGGAACATGGTAATGTTTTAGTCTTTCAGAATTTGTATGATTTGGGATGTTCAAGATGTGGGGTCATGTTACAGACAATGTTTATATACTTGGATTCGGCTGTCTAGCATAGGAGTATTCCTCCACTTCCTCAACATGAATTTTTATAGCGGACAATCTCCGATTGCATTGGTCCCATCTACTTGCTTAAGACCAGTCATGATTTGCCATCTTGTCTCTTTCCCGTCATTGACTTTTCTGATGTTGCTTCTCATCTCCCTCTGATGTTTCGTCATCTGATGATGTTCAACTTCATACGCCTTTTTGTCATATGAAATAAAATTGTAGTACAATTTTGTTTAAATATGTTTTTCTGCTCTTACAGGCATTGTTTTCTCTCTCCCTGTAGGAGTAGTCTGCTGTGTGATCATAAAGGGGCCTGTGATGTCATGATTCTCCTTATGATGAATATAGTTTTGATTCACGCTGCGTTCAAGAGAACAGTGACCTGTCTTCCACTACCTTACGCGTTGGATTTTCTTGGTAAATTCTTTGCTTTTCTTCATGTTTACGTGCACTACTGGCAATGCCCTCCAGTTGCTGTAGGAGTGGGGTTTGTTCCAGTTGTGCTTCTTTTCAAGAGCCTACAGATCTTGGTACTTGGTGCTAGATTTCCTTGGATTTGGCGAGTTGGAGAGGTAACCCAAGTCTGATATTAGTTCAGGAATTTTCCCAAACTAGTATCTTCTCCTTTGTTTCTTCAGACACTTGAGTAGAGAGAGCAACCAACCTTTATCCTGTTTATGGATTGTTTGCTCATCTGAGTTCTTTGATTTCTTAGAAATCTAAGACTATTAAGGTGCTTCATATGCTTCCTACTCTCAGTTTTCTTCAGAACTCCGATTCATCATTTCTCTCCAGTTTGAAGAAACCTTGAAGTTTCTACAGATTCCCCTCAGCTTGTTTGAGAGTGGTGTAGGATGACAAGGCTCCCATTTAGAAGTCGAATGTGGTCCCCTCTCAGGTTGCTGTTCCAGGGCCTCTTAGATGTTTTCCTCTTCTAGAGATTCAAGCTTTCTTCCCTTTTTTTTTGTTCAGTTATCCCCATGGACTTGTTTCCAGTAACGGTCATGGACATGAGGCTGTCGTTGATCGTGTGTCTCATCATAGTAGTGCTTCTTCATCCTGTGACCAAGAAGTCTAGACATTGTCTTCTCATTCTCCAGGCGTTCACACATGGATTGTTCGACATCACATGACTGTGTACTACTTGATTTGTCGCACAACCCTGTATGTGTTTCTTCAAATTAAAGTGTACATGATTCATCACCTGACCATGTATGTGATGGCGATCCTAGTTTTCGTTGTTCATCTCCAGAGTCAGGGGTTGAGCCTCTTCTAGGCAAAGAGTGTGATCTTTTTCTCCTTAACGTACACATGTGCATTGTCCTACATCACATAACCATGTATGTGATTTGTTGCACAATCATGTAGGTACATGTTTCATTGCTTGACTGGGTACATGATTCATCGCACGTCCATGTTTGTGACTCACTGCATGACCATGTGTGTGATTCATCGCATGGCCACGTGCCTGATTCTTCCTAGTCAAAGGTGAATTTAAGATCTTATTCCATCATTCAGGAGCGTATTCCTTCTGGTAGAAGAGGTGATGACCTATCAATGGTAATTCAGCATGTCTGTGCAATGCCTTTTGACCACAGCAAAGACTGACGGGAGTTCCCTAGGTAGCTTCAGACGGATGTTCCATGTTTTCAACATACTATGAGATCGATCTCCAACTGTTATGTCCTCCAGAGCAAGTCATTGGATTCATTCAATCAAGCATGTACAGCCTTCATTGTGGGAATGTGAAGTCTTTTGTTCACCCAAGACTTCAACTCTTCCCAGGTAGGAAGAATTCTCGTTTCACTGTTTATTTATATTTAAATTGCTCTTACAAGAGTATTGACCCGGCTCTTATTCGTGCGATTCAGACCTATTCACAGATAGGTACTTGAGTTTAGACCAAGGCAGCTTCAAGGCAAAGGAAGGATGAAGAACTACTGCCCTTTCTAACTTATCCTGGCCTAGCCTAGCTGTTTGACCCTACCTTAACCCGCTTAGCCTAGCCTAGGTAGTTGAATTCTTAGCCTAATATAGCTAGTTCAAAACTATCTTAACCATCTTAGCCTACCCTAAGTAGTTGAGCTCTTAGCCTAGCAAGTGGTTGAGTTCTTAGCCTAGCATAGCCTAGCCTAGTTAGTTCAAACCTTCCTTTCCATCTTAGCTTAGCCTAAATGGTTGGGTCCTAGGCATAGCCTAGCTTGTTTAAACATATCTCCTCATCTTATCCTAGCCTAGTTGGTTTGAGCTTATATCTGTCAGATATACTCTTTCCCAGAGCATGTTCTTCTGCTTCATGAATTTTGCAAGACAATTTTCCCCATTCTTCAAGAGTTTAGGATTGGGTTAGGTTAGGTTCGATTCCTAGCTTAACCTACCTTTTATATCCAATGACCAGATCAGTAATGTCTCTCAGTACCCTAGCGTTCTTGTCTTTGCAGTAGTTAAGGTCCGTGTTGGCTCTGCGCTGCGTTGCTCAGGAATGTCGCCAGGGTGGTTCCTTGGTTAAAAGGGTGGGTGGGGGGGCTGGTCCTATCATCGTAGGACGCCTCCACTGATGGGTAGCATACTGATCGTATGTCATCATAAGGGATCACCTCATAGGACGTCCCTCTGTTGGAGACAAAGGTTGGGGTGCTCATCTCGAAGAGCTCCTAGCCACAGGAGCACGGACCATACCATACAGGACAACCAAATCCACATCAGCGTGTTGGAGTCGAGCACAATTTTCTGGAACTTTAGAAAGTCTGAGGAAGGGAGGTAGGGCACTCCACCATTCAACCTCCCAGAGAGTGCCCAGAAGGCAGAAGGGAGTCCTCTGCTCCACCAAACAATTCTGAGATCATGAATAGAAGACCCCTAACTTCCTGCAAAGAGAAGAGGTCTAACATGGGTCTTTCCCAAGGAAACGGAAGAAATAATAGGATAACCCAAGGGGATGTCCTATGACAAAGTTCAGTGCAGATACATTCTAAAAATCCAACTGTCAACTTTTGCAATGTCAAAGTAATTGCTCTGTAGACAGGGGAGGAGTCCTTAAGCTGCCAAAGAAACTTTTCCTTCCTTGCCCTCTAAGGAGTTTTTAGCACGGTATCAAATTCTCTCTCTCTCTCTCTCTCTCTCTGCATTGTGCATGATTAATTTATTACAAGTTACATGATATCGGAATAAAATGTTAAAAAAAAACATAAACAGTAAATAAAGTAAAAGCTCTACAGAAGTTAAATTCCTGCTTACTCCTTTCCACCCATCCTTCACAGCATTCTCACTTCCTCTCCACTTGTGAAACACCTTCCCACCCAGCCACCTACCTCCTCCATAACACTTTCTCTGCATGTTTATTCCTCTGAGCCTGTTACTAATACTTCCCTCCCCCCTCTTCAACAGTGGAAAGTTTCCCCATCATCCCCAAACCCTTTCTCAGCCTGTTTATGAGTGTAAGCACTTTTTAAATTTTTATGAAATTCATGTATATTTGCCATGCATCTTTGATCCTGGGGGGCACTGGTTACATGCAGATACTACTGAGTTTGGGATAATGTGAATGTGAATAATCGAGGAGTTGCTGTACAGTATTTATGATTAATTTTATTTTACATTTTTTTTAGGGAAATCACTCATATCAATAGAATCTCAAGGAATGAACTTTGCATGATGTTATTTAACATCAACAGAATCTTTATATGTAAAGGCAGTCCCAGGCTTACAACGGGGGTTCTGCTCTTGAGACAAATCATAAGCCGAAAATCATTGTACTGTAAGCCGGAAAATTGTCAAAAATCCTAAGAAAACCTTACTTTTAATGCTTTGGCTGTAACAAAACCTATGTAAACTGCATTTATATTGCATTTTTTATTAAAAAACCTTCAAATATTGATTATTATGCATTTTTGGAATTATATTTATTCGGTTAGATCGGCGACGTAAGCACTGTAAGCCTGGAAATATTTTCTGATGAATATAATTGAAAAGCATTATAACCTCGGAACATCATAAGCTGAACCCATCGTAAGCCAGGGACTGCCTGTATTATGTTGATAAAGCACAGTGATTCTGAACAGCAGTTGGGCTGCTAGTTTGTGGGAATTCAGTCACAAATATTTGCATGTCTCCACCAGTGTTGTATTGATGTGTATCTGAGTATTTTAGTGTAAAATGGTTGATTTTGGTAAAATTCTCCCATTTTTATGTGGTTGTCACTCATGTATCAGTACAGTAGAAGCAGTCCCCGGTTATCGGTGACATAGGTTATCAGTGACCCATTTTTATGGTGCTTGTCTAGCAGCGACGATAACTGAATTTTTGCCACTGATATGCGCTGATTCCCGCTTATTGGCGCCGATTATCGGTTATCGCCATTTGTATTATCGCTGATTTTTGGTTGTCAGCGATTTTCACTTATCGTCACGCTGTTGGGAACAGAACCCCCACTGATAACCAGGTACTACTTGTAATTGATTTTGCATATATAATTTTTTTTATATATTTGCTTCATTTCTTTGTTCTTCTTGCAGGAGGAACTGAAACGAGTCGATTCCAGTATTTCAAAAGCAAGAAATGAAATTTCAAGAGTAAGGCCATATTCACCAAGAAAGAAAGCTGAAGAAACTTGGCCAGTTGGATCAGCACCAGCTCACAGGCCTGCAACGAGGTTAGGGATTACAATAATTTTTGTATGTAGTATTTGGAATGAATTTTGACACTACAGCTGGGTTGATAAAGACAAAGAAATGATATACCTAGTAGTACATAATTAAAAGCAATTATCCTTAAAAAAAAAAAACAGCAAATATTTCAGAAATGTTTTGAATATAAATGTGTTCATACAGATTTTGAACTATTTAACTGTTTTCATATGTCTACATACCTGGTTAAAGGAGGAGAAAGTTGAATGCTGAATTTGTACAACCTATTAAAGAATTCTCCACTTCCATTGCCAAATGCTCCCTGTCCTTGATACAGTTTTACAGAAATTGGGAGTTTATCAGGTGCTTTTCCTTGCATTGATATCTTATTAGGTTAATTTGTATCATAGCAGAAACAAGATTGGTGAATGCCTTTTAATATAATAATGTGCTTTCTTTGTATTTATTTTATGATATATGAGTTTTCCTTAGTGTAGCTTGAAAGAAGCACTGACTCCAGTTCTTGCTATGGTTCAGTGTCATAGCTAAAGCATGTAACAATTTATATGGAGGCTTGCTGAGGAGATGTCTACCCAGTGATGTTGGGGACTAGTGAAGAAGGGGATGGCTTCAGTATTAGCAGAAAGGGATAGGGCATCTCTGGAATCAGAAATGTCATTCTTTCCATATATAGCTCACATAATTCCTTCCAATGTACATGATGTGACATTGTTCTCTTGCCTAGTAAATCTGATTGCTCTTAAACACTTGTCGGTAGGAATGAAGACAAATTGTGTTACAACAGGTTATGAAAGTTGTCATGGACTGATGTTTGATAAACCAGCTGAAGAAGAGCCTTTATTAGTCTCAGAAGTCTGGATAAACTAATCCTTTATAATAATGATGTCAATGATGATGTTCCATGCTATGTCTCATTCTCTAGCGTTTATTGCCTTGCCATCTTCATCCATAGATTTGCTGTGTTTTACCATCTCGGTTTGTCCTTTAGTCTTTGGGTCTTCAACCCTGATCTGGTTTATATTTTAGTTTTTATCGCTTGCATAGTTCAGTGTTCTGCTCTCACTGAAGATGAATCTGTTGACTGGCACTCTTTTGTATGCATTTACCTCAGATCCTATTAAAACAAGTAAGAAGTTAACACTGCTTATGTTAAGGCATGTTACCAGGAAAAATCAGTGCCTTCTGGAAAAGGGAGTAATAGATGAAAGCGAAAGCTAGTAAAGTATTTTAAGTTCAATAGCACTGCACCTAACAGGCACAACTTAGTGTGCACGTAACTGTATTGTGGAGTGAGTGCTTAACGAACAACCTACTGAGGTGATGTACCGGCATGTTGCTGGCTTAATCTAGAAAAACGAGGAAATTGTGAAAGTAACACCTAAAGCTGGTTCTCAGAATGCCACTGCGCCAGTTTCCAGTTTTATGAAGCTTCTTAGAACTGTGTTAGGGCTTTGATTACTCTATCAATTTTCCACCATCCTTTGTTCAATATGAAAGTTTCAAGTTCTTGCACCAAAGAAACAAGACTTTTCTCATTGGCAAACTACTTTGACATAACTGTGAGGCAGAAGTCCTTTTGAGTTCAATATTTCATTTATAGCATGACCGTTTGATTACTTAGAGAATATGCATATAAATGTATATGTGTATATACAAATACCATCCAACTTAACCTGCTCAACATATGACCACTCGCACATACAACTGTACTTCTAGCAGTAGGCTATTTTCTCATAGATGAGTGGGTTGTGTACTCACCTATCAGTCTGGTACCCTGAGTTTGCTCCCTGCTACTGTCAATGCGGAACCAGAGGAATTTATTTCTGGTTATTAGAGATTCATTTCTTGATATACATGTGAAGGCCGGATCCTGACGGAACGCCTACAAACTTTTGGCAATAAATGGTGTGGACATTTCCACTTTCGTCTAATTTAACTACTAAGGTGAGTCTGAGAAGGGATCGTTGGTTAGGAACGGTTTGCATTTGAAGCTAATAGTGGGAGTTGTGGTGGTTGAGTCACCACCTGATATGGTTTGGAACTGAGAGTAAGTAATGGGATTTTCCCATTGCTATCTTGAAGGCGGAACCATCTCCAGGGACTGGCCCATCGGAATCCAGGGGGAGCTGGTTTTCTGGGGGTGGGACTCCTGGCTTTTGTCCGGAAGCCCACCAATATGTTTGTGGTGGGGAGTTGATTCCCATTAGTGGAATCAGAGCTCCCAGCAGGCGGATTGGCTTATACCTGGGCCACCACAAACGTATTGGTGCTATCCTGTATGGGTAGGGTATGGGGTGGACCATTGGGAGTCAACTCTCACTAGTGCCATTGGTGGAGAATGTGAATACCTGAGTGACTCACGATACTTTCTTGATATAACCAAGTAGTAAGAGTTTTATTTTTTTTTTTAGTAAACCAAATATGGATCCGGACTATGAACCCACATCCCCTGGGAAAATGGACTCACTGGCACCGTTGACGACTTCTGGCTCAAACAAAGACCATTCTTTGAACCCCCCAGATGCCAATAATAGTAGAGTGACGCATTTGAAAGTTATGCATATGAAAAATATTCCACTTCAGTGTAACTATGAGGATATCTCAACATCTTTGAACATGTTTGGCAATATAGCAGAGATTTGTATGAACTTTCTTGACACAGAAGGAAAATGGGAAGCTTGGGTAACATTTGATAAACATGAAGATGCTTTTAAAGCAACCTGTAGTATTGATACCTTGAATGTATGTAACTCATTAGTTAAAGGAGCCTTGACGGATAAAGCCCCAAGAAACTTAGACATTTATAAACCTGCAGAATGGAATCCAATCAACTCCAATAGTAGCAACGTTGACAAAATAAGAGTCCCCCAACCTCCTAAATGGCTGGTAGTTAAAGCCAAGGAGGAGAACTTCAACTATTACAAGTTTAGTAGGTACCTTCAGCAAAAAATAGGTGGCATAATGAGTGGTGACATTACTAGATTTGGTAAGAGCTCTGTACTTATTCATGCAAAATCTAAAACTCAGTCACAGATGCTAACAATGATGAAAGTTGATAACAACGATATAATAGAGAAAATTAGTCCTCACCTAAATTTTAGCTATGGAAGAGGTGTTGTTTTTGATAGAGACTTGTACGAGTTTACTGAAGAAGAAATTTTAGATATGTGCCCACCAACTGTATGGAAAGTGAAAAAGGTCCCAAATGGCAACGTGATGATTTTTACTTTTGAAGACAGTAATGTACCATCTCATATAGTAATAGAAAATGAAAGAGTGCGAGTTAGACCTTTTCAACCAAAAGCATTACAATGTTTTAATTGTTTTAAATTTGGTCATCCATCTAAAGTTTGTAAAAATAATAAGATGTGTAATAATTGCTCTGCCCTAGAACATGGCCCATGCTCAGATATACCTAAATGCATTAATTGTCAGCTAGAGCACAAATCAGTTGATAAAATATGTGAAGAATTTAAAGTTGAAACAGCAGCAGTTAATAAAGCATATACAGAGCACATCAGTATTGGACATGCAAGACGACTCTTGGGAAGAGCCAAGAGTTATTCTAAAGCCCTTACTACCACAAGGGCTCCACTTCAAACCATTACTCCTTCCTCATCCTCAATGAAGGATGCCTCAGCCCCTGTGGTTCAACATTCCACCACTAGGGCTCCACTCCAATCTGCTGATCCTTCCTCATCCTCAATAAAGGATGCTTCTACTCCTGTGGCCCGACATACTGGGCCAAGTGCTCAGCCTAGTAAGGTTAGAGCACAATCGGCAAAGACGGATAAAATAAATATTTCATATAACAAACTGGATATCTCCCTCAAACCTCCCTCTACTCCACCTTCTGCATTATCTCAGGCAGAATCTCTGCCTGATTTAATGGAATTAGAGGGAAAAAAACAAATGAAGAGGGTAAGAACACCCTCATCCTCTCCTCCATTAACTCCAACAAAAGATAAAACCAAAATCAATGAGCAAACTGGCGAAGAAAAACAATCGTCATCAAAAATTTACAAGCAAAGCAGTGGAATTGTCAGGGTCTTCGTGCAAAATATGAGGAACTTAAAGTGTTACTCTATAAATACTCCCCTATTGCTGTATGTTTACAAGAAACAATGCTTGATGTCCACACACCTAGCCCTAGAGAGTATATATCATATAGAACACAATATAATTTGGAAGTGGGAAGACATGGAGGTTGCCTTATTTATGTTCGCAGGGACCTTCCTCATTTTCCAATCCCACTAAATACTCCTTTACAGGCTGTTGCGGTTCAAATTCACCTAAGACGAAAATACACACTCTGTTCCCTTTATCTTCCACCAAACAATCCCATCACTCGAGAAGAACTAATTGATTTACTTCATCAGCTTCCACGACCATTTCTTCTCATGGGAGACTTAAATGGCAGACATCCTTTATGGGGAGATGTGACATCAAATCAAAAAGGGAATATTATAGCTTCCATAATAGAAAATGAAGATTTAGGACTTTTAAATACCGGAGAACCTACTCATTACCATATCCAGACAGGTACAGTCTCATGCTTAGACCTTACAATATCTAGTTCCAATTGCACAATGGATTTCAGATGGAAGACGAATGATGACTGGCATAGCAGTGACCATGCTCCCATAATAATAAATTCTAATGATGACCCACCAGTTCAAAGATCTCCACGGTGGAATGTTGAAAAAGCAGATTGGAACAAATTTCAAGAACTAAGCGAAATAGAAAGTGACGCAAATGACTTCCCAACGGCAGATGATGCAATCGATTTATTAAATGGGACATTCCATACAGCAGGTATACATTCTATACCAAAAACTACAGGTCTTTTCAGGCGACGCCCAGTCCCGTGGTGGTGTGAAGAGCTCACACTGTTACACCGAGTCACAAGAACATCACTTACACGTTATCGTAGACACCGAACTATAGCAAACATGATAATATACAAACAGAATAGAGCGCGTTTTCGAAAGGCAATGAAAACTGCTAGAAGGCAGTCATGGGCGTCATTTGTATCGTCCATTAACCACCGAACACCTATCTGCAGTATATGGAAGAAAATAAAAAAGATTGCTGAAATTTACTCCCAGTCCTCCCCCAGTACTTAAAGTTAATGACAACCTCATCGCCGACGCAAAAGATGTAAGTGATAAACTCGCCGATCATTTTGCCCAAGTTTCAAAAAAATCTGACAGTTCCCCTGGATATCAATATAGAAGAAGAGAAGAACAACTGCGATTAGACTTTTCCACAGATAAGATAGAGCCATATAATTTACCCTTTACAGAAAGGGAATTTGATGCTGCCCTGGCCAGCAGCACTAACACTGCCCCTGGTCCGGATGAAATTCCCTATCAAATGTTTAGGCATATTTCAAAAAATACAAAACTATTTATAATAAGTATAATTAACAGATTATGGCGTGAAAGTAGCTACCCAGTCATATGGGAATTGGCTTTTGTATTACCTTTTGTTAAACCAGGTAAAGACCCTTTTTCAGTGGCTAGTTATCGACCAATAGCACTAACTTGCTGTTTATGCAAGTTGATGGAAAAAATGGTGAATACAAGATTTGTCTGGTATTTAGAGCGTAATGGTATTTTTTCACCCTCACAATGTGGATTTAGAAAGATGCACTCGGCAGTAGATGTCCTACTGCAGCTGGAAACCTCCATATGTAAAGCATTTGCCTCCAAGCAGCACCATATAACTATTTTTTTGATATTGAGAAAGCTTATGATACTGCTTGGAGGCATGGCATTCTTAAGACAATTCATACCTATTTATTAAAGCATTCTTGAAATGTAGATATTTTCAAGTTAAAGTGGGCAACACATTATCAGATGAGATAAGCCAAGCCCAAGAGGGTGTCCTACAAGGAAGTGTGCTTAGTGTCACACTTTTTGCGTTAGCAATAAATGGTGTCGCGTCTGTTATACCCAAGGATGTATTGAGTACCCTATTCGTAGATGATCTTTCAATATCTGTTGCTGCATCACGAATGTCAGTTGCAGAAAGGAAATTACAATTGACAATAAATAAGATAGTAAATTGGGCTGAACAACAGGGATTTAAAATATCAGCCAGTAAGACTACTGTTATGCATTTTTGCCACCTTCGGAGAGTACACCCCGACCCAGACCTTTATCTGTACAACCATAGAATACCCTGTGTTGAAGAGGTACGCTTCTTAGGCCTCATATTCGACAAAAAACTCAATTGGCTTCCCCATCTGAAACATATTAAAACCAAGTGCCTTGAAGCATTAAGTATTTTGAAAGTATTATCTAATACCAACTGGGGTGCAGACAGGCAGACAGTTATAAAGCTACACAAATCACTTATTATTTCAAAATTACTTTATGGATGTGAAATATATTCTTCTGCTTCATCTAATCGTCTTGCTATCTTAGATTCAGTACATCATACCGGTATACGCTTGGCAACAGGTGCCTTTCGATCTTCTCCCATCTTAAGTTATTAATTGATGCGGGAGAAATCCCACTAGAGTTATATCGCCAATCATCAATTATCAGATATTGGTTTAGGGTTCAGAGAATCCCCAACTCTAAAGCCTTTGAAGCAGCAAATAGAAATTCTTTTAACAACTTTTATGAAAATCATCCAAGGTTTCCTAAGCCTTTTAGTTTTAGAGTGAAAAAGATCTTGGAGAAAATGAATATGTCAAGAAATCCTGTATGTCCAGTTAATTTACCAATTACCCCAGCATGGAAATTACCTGTAATTAAATTTTGTAAATATTTTAAAGGTATTAAAAGAGAAAAATCAGATACAGAAATCAGAGTATTATTTTTAGAACATGCTGCAGAGCACTCAGGCTCTACATCTGTTTTTACTGATGGCTCCAAAACTGATGATGGAGTCGGATATGGAGTTTTTAGTGATGATTTTAGTCGCAGAGGAGCACTACCCATCGTAGCATCGAACTTCACAGCGGAACTGTATGGAATTTTAACAGCATTGGAACATATTGCAACCCTCCAGAATTCCACTAATATCACCATCTTTTGTGATTCCAAAAGTGCATTACAGGCACTTGAAATTTTTAATACTGATCATCCAATTACATTGAAAATTCACAGTGGGCATTTACAGTTACAGGCACAAGATTGAAATTTTATACTGATCCTTCAATTACATTGAAAATCTCACAGTGGGTATTTCTACATCAGCGTAGAGGGATTACTATATCTTTTTGCTGGGTCCCAGCACATGTAAATATATATGGAAATGAAAAAGCAGACCAACTAGCTAAATCAGCAGCAACCAATATGATACCAAGACCAATTGCTGTACCATATAGAGACTTTTTTCCTAGTATATCAAAGTTCATTGCAAGATTATGGGAACAGCAATGGAACGAAGCAGGACCAAATAAAATGAAAGAGTTTGCCACACGTACACACCCTTGGAAATATGAATCTATGCCTAGGAAATGGGAAGTAACGATATGCCGCCTCCGTATAGGACATACAAGATTGACACATGGGTATCTCATGAGTGGTGAATACCAACCTTACTGTGATGACTGTCTCGTCCCAATGACTATTAAGCATTTGCTAGTTGAATGTCCTAGTCATCGGGAACTGAGAGAGCAGCACTTTAAAGACAAAAGAGATAGAGATGGTAGTTACAGTTTGACAAAGATATTGGGTGAAGAAGCTCAGCATGATTATGAGTGTGTTGTTGAATTTTTAAAAGAAGTTGGAGTTTTTAACGAAATTTAGGTATTTCGCTTTCATGTATGTGTGTAGTTTTTAGCTTTGGGTTTTTAGAATGAATGTATGGAAACGTGAATAAATGTATTTATTGCCTGTTTGTGTTCTAGTATGAAAGCCTTTGCCTCTGTGCAATTTTTTATTTAATCTTAATTCATTATTTATTATCCTATAAGACCTGTTTGGTCCAAGCTCGTGGCTTTTGGCCTTGACCTTGCATTTTATCTAATCCTTTAGGCCAGCCACATGGGAGCTGAAGGTCAGCTCAATGGCCTGGTTAAACTATTTTATAATAATAATAATAATTTAGCTTTGGTGGTGTTTAATGTGTAAGTAGCATCTTTGCGCTAGCTATAGTACAATAACTGATGCGGAACTTTTAAGAGTTTTTATGATGTGTGTGTGGATTTTTCCCAAATTGGTTGTCCAAATGGCTTCATTCGGCGTCAATGATCCTGGTAGTCACGACGCCAGATAATTATTAATTATTCATTCATTCATTGTTGATATACATATGTATATGTAGATATATAGTATAATAAATGATGATGATGATAATATAAATGTTAGTCCTGATGAGGTTTCAGAGTATTAAGCTCACCTTGATGACTTCTTTCTGAAGCTAAGGGAAGAATATTTTATTCATTTTGATGACTTAGTTTTAAAGTACAGAAAGTCTACGGTTATCGGCGGGAGTTCCGTTCCGACGGCTTGATGATAAGCGAAAATCACCAATAACCAAAAATTGATGATTTTGGTGCTGATAACCAGTTAATAGTACCTCAGTTAGGCATATATCAGTGCCAATATGCTATTATCAGTGCTGATAACCGGAAATCTGTGAATTTCAGTGCCGAAAACAGCCAATTTTTGGTGATTTTTGGCACTAGACAAGCCCCATGAAACCAGATCACTGATAACCGAGGCCACCGATAACCGGGGACTGCCAGTAACAGGAAGAGTTGTGAGCATATTTATCTCGTAAAGTAGTCCAGCTTAACCACTAGTAGCGGTTTTTTTATGTTCTATCATTGTCTCAACCTTTAAGTGTTTATGGTCATTGTCCATGCTGTCTTGAATCAAGAGAATAGGATATTCTTTGCACTATTTTTAAAGTCTTCCTCCAAGGGATTTGCCCCTACAAAACTTTTCCACATGAAAGCTCTGTGCGGAATATCCCAAACCACACTCGCTTTCTGTTTCAGTAGTCATCAGAGTTCACATTCTAATTAATTATTTGGATACTTACTTATCCAAATAATTTTATTGTAAGCATTTACATTTAGTATGTATTTATATTGATCTTTAGTAATTTTTTTCTTTTTGCTGTTGCCGTAGGATACTTATCTGTACCATAAACCCCCTGGATTCGGCGGGGATGTGTACCAAATGCCCCCCTGTAAATAGCTAAAATCCATGAATACTTAAAACCCATCTAAGAAAGCTTAGAACTGCCTATTTTGGTAGTTCAGACACAAAAAATCCTCTGAAATGCTTATACCTTAGTATTTTAATAGTTTTCTCTCAAAAAACGTGCATTTAGTCATGAAAATGTGAAAATATAGTACATAATTAGTGAATATTTCCCAGTAAAAAATTATGTGAATAGGCGAATTTCCCTTTGCTGGAGTGTTCATTGTATTAGGAAAAACACCCCCTGCCCCAAAGACCTAAAATTTTTTTAAAGATATTCCCTTTTTTTTTTATTGAATTAGCCTGGCATATACAGTAGCTCACCGAGATAACAGATTAAAGCATCTGAGCTGACCCCACTATAAAAGAAATTCCCAGATGTATTTTTTATATATATCTGTGGATTCATGTTTTTGCTATAAAGTTTAGGTACGTTTATTCATACTCTGTACCCCTTAAACTACTGTAAAATGATTACAACTGCCTGTTTTAACAGTTCACTGCCTAATCTGATAGTTCTATAAAAAATATACAATAAATTATCATCCTAAAACAATTAGAAATAATTTCAAATGGAAATTACACCCCAAACCATCTCAAAGCCCAAAGTCATCTTTTAGCAACTTGCAATAAGACTTACATGTATAAACAAACAGTATCCGTAAAGTAGGATATAGCTTTATTGTTTATACATGTAATATAAAATATAAACTGCAGGACAGTAAAAGCTTTAGCATAATTTTTGAAGTTGAAAGCAATGTAAATTAATATAGAAACAGTAACAATCAGTATTACTTATCTGTACAGTAAACGTGGGAAATATTTGAGTAAAATAAAAAAAATTTCCATTAATAACTTAATATTTTATCATGTAGCTTGTGTATTAACCTTTTTTTCCTCCATTTCCTTATCCCATCTTCTAGTTAAATAAGTTAAAAATGTAAAGGAGAATGATACACATATGGTTAGTAGCATTACAACCGAAGGAGAACCAAATGAGAAACAGCTGTTTTGCTAAGAACAACTGAATCGTATACCAACCATCGTATGATAGTAAACAGTTACCGTAATTATTTTACAAATGATGTTAAATAGGATAGGACTGATATATTTTCACACTGCATATACCCAATTTGCTATTGAGAAAAGATCAGCAAGAAAATATACTATGCTGTACAACTAGATTTAAGCTGCTAGTTGTAGCTAAAGTTGAGAAAATAATGTTCAAGCTTTATAATAACTATAAATTATCTAGCATTGGCAACATGGATTAAACTCCCGTAAATTTGGATATGCCAACAAACTCGACCGTAAATAAAATTGGAGAGAAAAGTATTTTAATCAAAACTACTCGGTATGAAAGAACACAATTTACTTTTGTTTTCACGCTGATAAAAGATAAGTACGCAAAGTTCATATGATGAAATCGAGAAAATATCAAAATGAATCTTGATTTTTTTGACAAAAAAAAAAAAAAAAAAAAAAAAAAAAAAAAAAAAAAAAAAAAAAAAAAAAAAACCAGTGCCATCTACAAAAAAAAAAAATAACAGTTTAGTTCATGAGACCAATTTAAGTCATATTTTGATTTAAAAACACTGTATAACAAAATAGACCTTGTGTTATATAAATAGAGTAGTATCTAGAGATTCATTTATGCTACTTAGAAACAAGAAGATTACTCTGAATTGAGTTAAATACAGTGAAATGAACTTAACACGTAATTGCCCTCAGCTGATTTCCAAACCAAAACATTGATCACTATGCCTGAATTTTATAATACAATAATGATATGAGAATATATACAATATTACTATTGAATACAATGAAGTAAGACATAAGTTTTTAAAAGAGCCATGGAAAAGATGCATATTCGTTATGTTTGTTTTTTATATTACAATACTAATAGTAGTGAATATTACATATTCAGCTCTAGATCTGGAGGCAAAAACTTTCAAATTGAAATTTCCATTTTGCACTGATATATCCAGAAGTATGATATACCATGGTCCGTTATCTCGGTGGGCTACAGTAATTAAATCATATGGTCTGTTTTTGCTTTGTAACCTGTGCAATAGAATGGTAATAGGTGGGTGTGTTTTTTTTTTTTTTTTACTATAATCTGAAAATTGAGATTCCTTGTAGGGAGGATGATGTAGTAGAAACTTTTTCAGTTTCTATTCTTGGAGATATTATAGGTGCAAGGAACTTTTGGTCACTGGCAACTTTAGGATATTTTTTTTTCATTATCATTTCAGCTTTATATTTGTTGAATAATATGTAGGTACAGGCAGTCCCTGGTTATTGGTGGACTGTTAATGGCGATCCGGTTTTATGGCACTTGATTAGCACCATAAAATTGACGCTATAAATATCTAACAGAGGTGCCATTAGTTGGTTATTGGTGCCATAAGCACCATAAATTGCCGAGCTTGAGTTGATAGAGGTTTTCGCTCATCAGCACCCCGCCAAGGACGGAATCCCGCCAAGAACGGGACCTCGCCAAGAACGGAACCCCAAGAATGGAACCCCTGCCGATAACCAGGGACTGCCTGTACCAGTAACCTTGATTATCAAGAGAATACTTGGTGATATTCTTGTTTTTATTTTAAAATCTTTAGTGTTTGGATATCCTTTTAGGTTGGTGTTATCTAAGGTTGTGGGTGATTTATGTATTTTAACAAGCTAACAGTGTTGAGTTACTAGGGTAATTAGTGTTCATCATTGCTGATGGTTAGGTATTCCCTGTTTGGTTGTCTTGGTAATGATAAGTTCTGGAAGATTTTAGGTTAATTTTTTTGTGCACTTTTAGAAGTGAAGTCTTAACTTTACTTCTTGCTGTACTGTTTATGGGATTAGTGTTAATCTTTACATTTTTATGGTTTACTAATGAAAATGTTTACCAATATGTTATTATTTTGTATAGTTGGTGTTTCTTTGAGTACTTGCAGTAAGCTGTGTCCTATTTTACTCACTGTCTGTTTTTACTTCGGCACCAGTCTGTTTTCTCCTCCAAGGACGAGCACTTTGGTTCAGTTAGGGGAGTTGTATCGTGCAATGAACTAGTTGATGGTGATGGATAGTTTTCTACCCTGGGATGTGAGATGCTCCCTGCAACTCATGTAGTGTACTACTTTAGGCATTCTAAAGGACATTTGCAGTGTTTCTTTGGGATATAGCTTGACCTACTTAGTCTTTCTTTACTTACATTAATTAATTTTTCCTTCAATCTTGTTGTCCAACCCCTCTAACTATTACTTCTTAGTGCAACTCTGAGGGTTTTCCCCAGTTCCAGCCGTAGGTCCTAGTACTTTATCTCCTTTGTTTTCTGGATCTCTTTTTCTTGCCGTCCAATGTTGTCAACTAACCTCTTCTCACTGTCTCAAGCACTGAATAGCTGAAGTGCCTCATTGCGTGGCTTGATACCCTATAAATTTGATGAAGTAAAATTTGAACCTGGCAGTTGCTACCATTTTACTGGAGATAGTTTAGGCCGTCCAGACAAAGAATGGACCTTTGTTGATCTCCTTATGACAGATGCCTTTGGTTGAAGATTTCTGATCTGTTAAGAGTTAGTTGCTGAAGATCCAAGAGATGCCATACACTGGCAATGATTTAGAGGGCTGGACTCCTCTCAAACCTTTTATTATGATAATCATGTGTGACCAGAAATTAATTTAAAACAAAAAAGAGAAAGAATTCCAGAAGGGAAACTAGAAAAAATATTAATGGAAGAGAAAACTGTTTAACCCTCTTACGCCGAAGCGGTAAAAAAAAATTGTCTCCCGTGTGCCAGAGGTGTTTCAGAGTGAGCGCGGAAGTGGAAAAAATATTTTTTTCAAAAAATCACAGCGTGCTTAATTTTCAAGATTAAGAGTTCATTTTTGGCTCCTTTTTTTGTCATTGGCTGAAGTTTAGTATGCAACCATCAGAAATGAAAAAAAATTATCATTATCATATATAAATAATGCGATATATGATAGCGCAAAAACGAAATTTCATATATAATTGTATTCAAATCGTGCTGTGCGCTAAACGGTTAATGGTAACAAGTTATTTTTTTTTTGTTGTAATGTACACTAAATTGCGATCATTTTGGTATATAATACATTGTAAAACGATAAAAGCAACACAGAGAAAATATTATCACAAAATAATGCATGATTTTGTAACGCACGGACGTAAACAAATACTTTTTTCAAAAATTCACCATAAATCTAAATATTGTCCTAGAGACTTCCAATTTCTTTCAAAAGGAAGACAAATGATTGAATATTACTATACTGTAAGAGTATTAGCTTACAATTGCAGTTTTTGACCATATCTGACGAGTTAAAGTTGACCGAATGTCAAATTTTTATATATATATTTTTTATATGCAATTATTTCGGAAATAAGAAAAGCTACAACCTTCAAATATTTTTCGTTTTATTCTACATGAAATTGCGCACATTTTCATATATAAAACTCTATGAAATGCCTAATATGAAACGGAGCAAATATTCCGAGAATGGGACGTACGCATTTCGGAGATTTGTGGCGGATAATCCGCGTGCGGAGGGAAGGAAAGATTTTTTTTTAAATTCACCATAAATCTAAATATTTTGCTAGAGACTTTGAATTTGTTTCAAGATGAAGATAAATGACTGAATATTACTAGACTGTAAGAGTTTTAGCTTACAATTGCGTTTTTCGACCATTTCGGTAGAGTCAAAGTTGACCGAAGGTTGAAATTTTGGAAATTATCGTTATTTATATGAAAATATCTCAAAACTGATAAAAGCTACAATCATGAGTATTTTATTGTTGTATTCTACATAAAAATGCGCACATTTTCATATATAATACTTCATGTAACGGCTAATTTACAATGGTACAAAAATTATGTCAAAGTGACGAAATAATTTCCGAGATGTGTCACAGATACTTTTTAGTGCGGCAAGAAAGAAATTCGCGCTTGCGCGCCTGCGTAACGATTGTAAACAAAACAACACCTTGATCTGTGAACTCCCAGCATCCCCCAAGGCGCGTGATTCAAAAGTTTTAGGCTGGTAGGCCTATAAGTATTTTTCCGCGAATTTAAAAAAAAACTTTTGTAAGTCGACGTAAAATACGTCCAGTCGGCACACGGGAGACAAAAAATGTTGACGTAAAATACGTCCAGTCGGCGTAAGAGGGTTAATAACATTAACAAATATTGAAGGGAACAAAAATTGTCTAAAGTTTAGTAACCAAAAGATATGTTCCAACATAATGATGATGATAGAATAATTGCTGTAAACAGCAAATTTTCAGTAATTCAATGGTACGGCCAGGGTCAGAGTGCAATATGTGAATCCTTGAAAATATCAATCATTGAGAATTACTTTACTTTCATATCTTAACAGGAAACACAAATGGGTACCCTTTCTGGCATAGATTGTTAGTTTGGCACTTATCTGAGGCCACAGCTGAATAGCTGTATCATCTCAAGCCATGAAAAGTGGAGAATTGTCCATCGCCAGTCTTGTTACTGCACAACTCCATAACTGACTCTGATTCCTGAAAGAGTAGTTCTGAGCAAAAACCTGACTCAGAAATATCGAAGGAATAGCTAAGGGGCAAGTCTGTAGTGGACATTTGGTTAGTCTCACTGATTGAATAGCATGTCTAGGGATGTTCTCATGTGATATAGGCTCAGTATGACTGAGAGTTTTATTTGAAAAATGTTTTATTCTGTAAAACTGCATATTTTAGCTTCCAGGATACAGTGTTATTGTGTATCAGGATTTCCTCAGAATACTTATCAGTTTGATAACATGACAAAACTTTTATGTCTATACTAAGTGCTTATGTATAGTAAAGAAAATAATGCTAAAAAGAATTTAGACCTGTCAAGAGAGAGAAGTAAATAATTAGACTGCATGCTGAAGTATATTGTGATTGAATTTTGTGTAAGATGATGATGTTATTCAGGTTTGATATCATTCGATGGGACACATTCAATGGAACTCACATATTTTATCCAGATGACTTCCACAATACCAGACCAGTTGCAGGAGCCGATTTATTGGATATTATGGTAAGATTTTATTTTTTAGCGTAGATTTTTAATTGCTATTTACAGGTAGTCGTAGAGAAATCATAAAAAAATTTGCTCTGCTGTCACAGGTGAGGCATGCTTAAGATAACATATTTGATTGTGAATTTCAGATAGAAAGAAAAATAAGCTTCCATAAAAGTAGAAATTTAAAACTGAAAAATTACGATAAATTGAAAAAAAAAGTATCTGAAAAGTGTTAGCAAATATTGTTTCAATAAGTTGTTGGTGGGAGATGCTGAAAAAAGTTTAATAGAGGGCAACAGAAGAAATATGCTACAGAGAGGGTTATAGAGAGAGACCTGATGGCGCTGTCAAGGTCTACATAAGGCAGTTGGGGATGAAGAGAGCCTTTTAGCTTTGGCAGAAAACAGGCAGGAAGGGAGGGAGAGATTTAAACAGGCAGTCTATGGGTTACGATGGGCTTGGCTTATGATGATCCGAGTTTACAATGCTCTTCAAGTATATTCATAAAAAATTATTTCCTGGGTTACAACACGTTCTGGGTTTAAGACACTGCGACAATGCCGATCCAATGGACGAGATATGGCTCCAAAATTGTAGAAGTTATAATCTGGATGTCTTTTTTATGAAAAGCTCTATAAAAATGAAAGTTACATCATTTTCAAGATATCCAAAGGATTATAAGTCAGGTTTTCTTACAATTTTCAACAATAAAGGCAATCCCCGGTTATCACCAATAACTGGTTAACCCTCTTGCACACAGGCTGAAAGTAGAAGGGTGTAAGGTACACGACTTTTCCCCCCGTGCCAAAAAGAACACTTGCACGGAAAAGATTTTTGGTAATATTTGGTGCGTCCGAACTATAACTGATAATTGTTTCTGTTTAGTGTTATGTCGGCAAATGATTGAATTATTTCCTAAAGCAATCAGAACATCTTTACGAGGCTTAGAAATAATAAAAACAATGTGATGGAAGTGAAATTTTAAAGAAAAATTGTAGATATATTTTGGAAATAATCATGAAAATATAATAAATAGATTTGGAGAATTTGTTTTATACCTAAATTATGTAGAAATGTTTGATCCTTCATGAGGAAGCAATAATTTTGCTATAAATGTTTTTGCTAATAAGCTGTAATTGATTAAAAAATGCTAATTTTGTATAGAGTGCAATTTTCAGATTTTCCAACCTACTTATGTTGACGTTTTGCATTGTAGCTGAGTAAGCTAGCGGCGTCGGGTCTGTGTTTTCTTCGTGATTCATCATCTGTCGACCCAATGGCGTCAACTAAGTTTTCTACGATTGACATTTTTTTTTTTTCCTGAAAATAACTTACACATGATGTGCCCGGCGTGTCATCTGTGCACTCACGGAAAAAATTTATTGACGCTCTACGCATCATCAGATCACGAGAGGGTTAATGGTGCTGCTGTTAACCATGTTATGGTGCCATAACTCTATTATCAGCACCTTATTGCACCGATAACCAAAACTTGGCCATAACTGTTATGGTGCCATAAATTGCTGATTTTATGGCACTAGACAAGCCCCATAAAACCAAATCACCATTAACCGAGTCCGCCGATAACCAGGGACTGCCTGTATTTTGGGTTGCAATAATTTTTGGCTTACAATGTGGTGTCAGATTGGAACCTCTGTTGTAAACTGAGTACTACAGTGGTCCCCCCTTATTCGGGGATGCGTACCAGATCCCCCCGCGAATAGTTAGAACCCCTATAAAATTGCTAAAAACAGCCTATTTTGTTAGTTAAAACTCGAGAAAACCCCACTAAAAATGTTTATACTTGTTTTTTTAAGTTTATCAGAAAAAGTGCATTTTATGATGAAATTGACAAAAAAACCCAGGAATTTTTAGATATTTCTCATAGAAAAATACCGTGAATAGACTAATTTTCCACAAATAATGGGGGTAAATGTTCCCGAGAGAAATCCGCAAATGTGAGAGTCCGCGAATCCGGAGAACGCGAATACAGGGGTTCTACTGTATTGCCTTACTGGGAAAAGAAGAGGGAGGCTGAAAGGTATATGGCAAGGGCTAAGAAGAGGAAGTGGGAATAGAAGACTGATAATCTCAATACAATAGATGAAAAAAGAAAAATATTCATGGTAGCAAAGGTGGGTAAGAGGTAGAAAATGTAAAAGCCAGAGTTCATTAGGTCAAATCCAAATCTTCATACATTAAATCATACTAACATTGTGACTTGCCTAATAATTCATCACTATTTCTTATAATTAATAACCACTTACTACTGTGTGGAAGACAGTGACATAAACAATAAGAAGTTCTGAAATAAACAATTGAATCTAGAAACAGCCGTTTGCTGATGTCAGTTACCATAACTAACACATGTTTATTAAGGGTTGCATTACCGTTGTTGACTTGTACAGTTGTCGACTTGTAGAAAATTTGCTAATTTCCAATGGTGACTTAAATAAGTAAAAGTAAAATAAATATTTATTTGTTCTTTACTCGGTGGAGAAGAAAGTGTTAAGAAAGTATGCCACTAAATTTACGGTTCTAGCTGTGGCAGTAGAAACAAATACTAATGTGCAGGCCACAAAACATTTTGGAAGAGGCAAAAGCAATATCCAATACTGGCAAAATTACATCTTTACTTCATTTCTTCATTTAACTTACTGTGTTTATATACATAACAAATAAAATAATTTATATTTTTGAACCAAACAGTGATATTTAAAAAAAAAAAAAACTCCGAAATATATTTCATTTAGCAACTAATGGTTATGATGATGATGGTAAAATGCAATCAGCTAATGGTTTTAAGAATGTAAAAGGTATCAGACTGCAAATGGTACCTGAACACTATGTTCATAAATTATTTATACATTGGTTGCCCCCGTATTCGTGGGGGATGCGTACCAGACCCCCCTGCGAATAGTTAGAACCTGTGGATAGTTGGAACCCCTATAAAAAACGCTTAATACAGCCTATTTCGTTAGTTAAAACTCAAGAAAAACCCACTAAAAATATTTATACCTCATTATTTTTAATAGTTTTATCACAAAAAGTGCATTTTATGATGAAATTGATAAAAAAAACAGGAATTTGTGGATATTTCTCATAGAAGAATGCTGCAAATAGGTGAATTTCCTGCAAATAATAGTTGGAAGCAGTCCTGACAGAAATCCACAAGTGTGTCTGCCAAACCGAAGTATGCGAATATACAGGGGTCTACTGTAATACAGTACGTAATAATATGATGATACAGTGTACCCCATCCGTACCAGACCCCTCCCTGCGAATAGCTGGAATCTGTGAATACCTAGAACCCCTATAAAAACACTTGAAGCTGCCTATTTTGTTACTTCAAACTCTAGAAAAACCCACTAAAAGTGCTTATGACTGGTTTTTTTAATAGTTTTATTACAAAAGGTGTATTTAATCATGAAATTGATATGAAAATACAGTAATTTGTGGACATTTCTCATATAAAAATACAGCAAATACGTGAATTTCCTACGAATAATGGTTATATATGGTCCATAGAGAAATCTGCGAATATGTATGTGTCTGAATCTCGAGAGTGCGACTAGGGGAAGTTCACTGTAATGCATGAATATAACTGCATACAGTTTGTAAAACAAGTTTTATGAAAATGATCATTCCTAATACAACTGTTATTTGAATTTTGCAAATGGAAATATTTTTGGAATCCAGCCTTTGCAGGCTCTCTCTCTCTCTCTCTCTCTCTCTCTCTCTCTCTCTCTCTCTCTCTCTCGCTCTCTACCCTCTCTCTCTCTCTCTCTCTCTCTCATCCTCTCGTCTCTCTCTTACTCTCATCTCTCTCTCTCTCCTCTCTCTTTCCACACACACTGTTTTAAGTTTCGACAAACTGATGTAAGCATTTCTGGGGAGATGCTTACGGAGCAGGCCAGAATTTTCATAAGTAACTAGTAAACCTTACAGATGACAGTGATTATTCATAAACTTTGTTCTACATTTGATAAACAGCAATATCTCTGTTTTTATATGGGACTTGAATTTTTAGAATTGCACTAGCTAAATTAATTGGAGCTCTTTCTTTTTCTCACTCCATTCCCTATTTCTTCTTCCATTTAAATTGATCATTTACTTTAAAATCAGCAATGACTTAGAGATAAGTTTGGTTGTTTTCAGAATATGATAGAGGGTGAGATCAGATAATGGTGGATTGATGATCCATGATTTGTTTAGATCTAGTAATTGTAATCCAGTATACATATATTTTATTCATTTATAGTATGTTGAAATTTCTTGTTTTACCTCTTTTGTCTTGTTTTTTTTCCCATAAATTTTGTACTGTAGCTCACACATTGGTTTAGTAGCCAATTTTGGTTGCTTTTCAGCACACACACATTAAATTCCTTCCTTGAATTTACATTATTTTTTAGTAGTAAGTAATATATGTGCCCTAATATGTGTATATCTATTTGTATGCATATGATGTACAAATCTTTTAGGGAGCTGTAAGGTTGCAAATTCAGTTTTCTTTTAAACTTTAGATTTCCTTACATCCTTGTGGTTACCTTGCAAAATTTTGTAGAATACGTTATGACTTTTACTATCAAATTGTGAAAATTTATCAGTTCTGTATGTATATCTCAAATTGTTTTGAACCCAAAACGAATAAACAGGATTTTGATTGTTGCCTTTTTATAATGGAAATTATTATTTTTAATTTTTGGGCACTACATTAAAGTTGTTTTTATACGAGATATAAATATGCATATTTTTTATGTATATCTGAAAACCAATTCATGATGGGATTATGTTAGAATTTTTTTGTTTTTATTAAGTGATCTAATATTGAAATATAACTATACTATACAGTACTATAGAGTTTAGTTTATTAGATTGAGATATTGTGTTTTTCTCGAGTAATTTGCAACTCTATCACACTTCCAGGGAGTTGTAAATGCTAGTATATTATATATCACAAAGACCAGGGGGAATTTGGAATATAGAGGAATTGAATATGGACATCGTCGATTAGACCCAACCAGGGGAGTTGATTATCTTCTTTCACTTATATTCCGAGACAATACTTCTGGACAGACAGTCACAAGAAAGTAAGTTTTAATTGCTAATCATGTTCTCTTGTATGTATATATATGTGTGTGTGTGTGTGTGTGTGTGTGTGTGTGTGTGTGTTTTGCAGCTAAATAAAATCATATCCTACGTCAGCAAAATTTGTAAGTTAAATGTCCCAATAAAACTGATAACTTTATTTTACTAAAAGTATAAAATAGCATTCTTTTTGGTTTGGTTGTACATAGTATTACAAGAATTTACAATAAATGTAAATATAAAAAACAAAAGTCCTTGTTCTGTCCAATTTTTGTCTGAACTCTGATCAAATTCATTTCTTCGTAGCCCCTTTTCTAAAGATTTCCTGAGCCTTACAGTTCCTTATCCCACTGCTTCCTTATCTACTACTTTTCTGGCCAGCTGTTTCTCAGTCTCTTATCTAGGTATTTGTCACTACTGTACATCTGTTTTCTACTTCCTTATTCATAGTATGTTCCTCCCACTGTATTCTGACCTTGAATGTCAACATTCGGTAGTCACACTTTTTCAAAATCTTTTTCATTGGTATTTTCATGTTGCTGCTTCATAGAGTAATAAAGGCTGTATTTACCCACCATTAGTTATTGCTCTGCAAATATGGAATATTTTTACTGTTATTAAGTCTTATAGTACTATGTTAGTTTTCATTTCAGCTATGTTGCAGCTACTGTACTTTTTCTTTTTTTCTCCCAGTTCCTACCTTACAGACCAGTGTGTCCCCATTCTTTCTTGAAGTACATTTTGAGGCATTAAAAGTCTCATCTCATACTCCATATGCTTTGTAATCATGATTGTATCTTGTGGTACTGTCTGTTACATCTGGTACACAGTACAAACTGAGTTCAACCCCACACCTTTCCTACATCAGCTATGTGGTCACTTTGTAGATTGTGCTTTTCCCTTTGCTTCCTTTCTAGTCACCACATGCTGTTTTGCTTACATTAATTTCTAGTCTTCAAATATCTCTGATGATCTTTGTAATTTTAATTTCCACCTCTTCCTCAGACTCTACAGTTAGCATTAGGTAGGTCATTTGTATGCAGCAATTAGGGACCTCCTTTTTTTACACTCTGAAGCTTTGCCCATTACTGTGATAAACATCTAAGGCACTCAGCGCTGATTCTAGATTGTTACCAACAAACTTTTATTCTTCAGGTACTACTGGCACTATTTTCATGAACCTCTCTGGTGCCAGCTACTTGCAGGATGATCAGTTAATTATTTTTCTCAAGATCTACAAATTGTGGTATATACTGTAATCTTTTTTGAGACATTGGACAAAACTATTTATTATATTGTACTGTGTTGCATGATATTCATGTCCCAATGTATAGCAGGATCGGCCGCTTAAGTCAACTTTCTCCATCTACATATTTCTATTCCTTGCATCTTCTTCCCCCAGTACCACCTCACCACATCCATCCATATGATCCACCGATGCCCCTCACTCCTCCCCATCACTGACATGTTCTTGGCTCTCTTTATGGGTTCCACCTCCTCTCTTTCGTATTACATGGCCACAGTATCTCAGAAGAGCTTCCCTAGCCTTCTCCTTTACATCACATATACCACACATTCTTCTTATATCATGACTCTCCCTCCTTTCCGGTGGCGGTGTTCCAGCAATCCATACCACTATCCTCATCTCGGTACTTTCCAATAGTCCAGTACTTTCCAATAGTCCCTCCTCCTTCCTCTTAAGTGTCCAGGTTTCTGACCATATAATAGTATGGGCCTGATAACTGTCCTCTAAATCTTCATTTTAAGCCTTAATGGTATTTTCTTGTCTACAACAACTCCAGTTACTTATCTTCTTTTTTGCCATGCTTCTTTCACTCTACTTGTATTTGGAGTTTAATACTTTATGGAGTAAGAACCATGTATTTTGGGAAAGCTAACTTTTCAAATAATATTGCTAACTAAATTAGTGTTGGCTCACCCTTGGGTATAGATTTTCCCACAATGAAACTATCACACCCCTAAGTGTCATCTTTAGTAGTACTCAGTTCAAGATATCAGATACCGTACTGCCTTAAAGATTGATTACCTACAGTGTTGTTAAGATTAAAAGGGAGCTGATTACCTACAATGTTATTAAGATTAAAAGGAGCTGTGTACATACAGCTTATAAATGAGGTTTTGATGAAAAGAATAATGTAAATTAATTTTATTTTTAAAATGATAAGATTTTACATAGAACCAGTGAAAAATGGACATTTACTAACTGTACGTTGATAGGTGGAGTTGATATTTTTTTTTCACAGAATTCCTTGATGATATTTATAAATTTGTGGCTCTTTCATGTCAACATTCATCTTGGATGTGCTGAAGAACATGTGATAAAAATTGTACTGGCAATTGGAGTTTATTTTTACTTATTTTTGACATGTTAATAATTTTTACATTTATAAGTGATGGAAATCAAATGAAATTTTTAATTAGAAAACTTTTTTTATCCAAATCAAAATTTATTTTTATTTGGTTTTATTTTTAGATTTGAAGCAACAAGACCTCTTACTGAGCCTGAGATGATACCAATGCCGTATGTAACAGAAAATACTCGGGTCACTTTAGTTCTACCGGTAATTCAGGCAGATATTATCAAGGCAACAGAGTTTATCAATAGGTAAGATGATGGTTATTTATATCATTACCTGTGCAATACTATAATTTCTGCTGTTATAATCAGTCAGACCAAGGGAAGATTAAACTTGTATATTGTTCCATTTGAAGTGTTTGAAAATTCGGGGAAGATTGATCAGATAATTGACACAAAATAAACAAAGCAATAATTGTTCCAAGACACGTGACATAAATAGAAAAATGACCTTAGTTCATTAAACCCTTTAAAATTATTTAGGTGCCCTATAAACCACTATGTGTAACCCCATAATATTGCTAATACATGTATGCTAATACATGTACAATAAGTTGTTTCATAGTTGAGCATTTTGCTGTCTTGTAAACATTGTTAATACATGTATGCTAATACGTGTACAATAAGTTGTTTCATGGCTGAGCATTTTGCTGTCTTTTAAACATAGTCAGTTTATGTAAATTATAAAAAATGTACAGAAACCCCCCAAAGTTATAAGTATGAAGTCCTTTTTACTTTCCTGGGTGATGTCGGTGTGCTTGATGTGCTAGAGGTTGAAGGTGATGTTGAAGGCTGAATTTCTTTTTCATTTGGATTTATAAACAGCAAGAACTGGTCGACAGTACTGTGAACTCTGTTACTTTTATGTTTTTGATCCAAGATCATCCTGTAACAAACAACTGAATCATGCATTACCTTGGCAAAGCGTAAAGCATTGGGCTCCACCACTTTCGAAAATGCAAGGAGTTTGTCAGTATTTGCAAAGGCCTGCTTCATCTTCTTAATGTAGTCACTGTGGTGAGAATTCCGATTCTTGTTCCTCTTTTTAGTACTGCTGCTTATGAAGCTCCATCAACTTGTTTTTCAGTCTACCTCAAATAATGAGGAAATCCTCTGCCAACAGGTCCATTTTCAGCTCATTGCTCAATGTCACCAAGGCTTTGAATCCCACTTGAAAATCATGTGAAGAGTTTGCAAATTGATTTCCTTGTATCCATTGGCCTTGATGGAAGTCAGTACACTTGGAAGTCAATAGACTTAAGAAACTAATATCAGAAGAGGATGAAACTATCATGTCTGTTATTTTTACCTTTCAGGATTCCTTTGTTTTTTGTATATTTTTGCAGTTTCATACTTTCTGTAGTCAAACAAGATCCTCTGTTAAGAATAAGGTTCCCTGGAAAAGCCCCTGAAATTTGAAAAAATTGAGGGCACAGTTTCTTCCAAGTGCCCCTTATACCCATGGCTGATAGCACTTGAAGATGGCATTGATCCTGTGCCCATCAGTTCCAAGATAGTGGTGGTGTTGTGAGGCCGGTAAACAACAGTAATATTTGAATAAAAATTTGATGTCTAGTTGGTGGCTAGGAGTATTGTCCAAAATAAGAAGAATCTTAAATGGGACGTCCTTTTCCTTATAGTATTTTTCTGCAGTTGGTACGAAGTGGTTGAAGAACTAATTCTCAAAACCAATAATGGTCACCCAATCCTTGGGATTTATCTTGCACATACATAATTAGGAGAAGGATAGAGGGCTTTAGAACGTTCTATAATGCTTGAGGGTTTTCTACATGATGCACCTGTAGCTGCTTTAGCTTGAAATCACCCTCACAATTTCCTTCCCATGAAAGGGTCAGATTGTCGTTTGTGACCTTGAATCCTGGCATAGCCTTCTCCTCCAGATACAAATGAGCAGTTTAGTATTTTCTCCCAGTAAAGACTGGTCTCATCCACATTAAATATTTGCTCTATGAGAAACTACTGCCCCTTTATAACCTTTGCCAATATGCAGGAAATTTTGGATTCTACAAACTTGTCAGCCAATACTCTTTCACTGTAGACCCTAACGCTTTCGTTGATGTTTGAACTGCATAAACCATCCTGAACTTCCCAGGAATCCTGTGTGTTTGTTATTAGGAAACTTTTCTTGAGGTCTGCAAACAAAGATAGTCCTTCTCCTAAATCAATAACTTTTTTATGGGGATACACTACCGAGTCTGCCGTTCAATCCAAAGAGAAAGAAGCTGTTCTATTTCTCCGTAAATCTTGCCTATTTTTCTTGTCGATGATGGTGTTCTTCATTCTTAGACTGTCACTCTCAATAAGGGCTCAAATCCTTGCCTTATTTGTGAAAACTGATGACCATTGTCCAAATCAAACCAAGAAAATGAGCTATGGTAGTAGTCTCTTCACAATATTCATTGCGTTTAACTGTAGCCACCTTATTTGCAACAGAATAGCAAATGCTTATTGATACTATTCAAGGCACAAAGTCAGTGCAAATAACAATTAACTTGCATTCAGGTACACATTTGAATTTGCTGCCAAGAACTATTGTTGCCACAAAGCTGAGCACTGGACCATACAGCCGAATGTTGTGTACTATGACTGTTTTTATATTTTTTAGGTTTTAGATGGTTTTATTCTGTGTATACATTATATGTATTAACATTTGTTTAATGTGATTTGACACTTTTCTGTTGATTTTTCAAATTTTTGTGGCTAAATAACAACACTGGAACTATATAGTACATACAACTGTACAGTGTCTGTACTCTGTAGCCAAACATCATGTAAATAAGTTTTTTAATACTTTTGAGCTTTTGAATATTATACTGTACATTTCATTTCTGCATATATTTCATTCTGTATATATTACTTTATATTTTAACATTTGTTTTTATGTGATCTGGCACTTTTTATATTGAATTCTATTTTCCATGAGGTTTTAAATTTTGTTGGTGAGTGATGTAAGGGTATGTAAATCTATTGAAATTCCTTTTTTTTTTTTCCTTGTTACAAAAATTGCTATAAAAATGGCAAAACTTAAGAACAATATACAGGCTTTCTTTTGTATTTTTTACAAAATCTTCAAAAGGATAAAGTATTGCTTACATTAATTTGGTTATTAACCCTTAAACGCCGAAGCGGTAAAAATAAAAAACTCCCCCGAATTCCGGAGCCGGTTTTGAGTGAGAGCGGAAGCGGAAAAAATAATTTTTTCAAAAAATCACAGTGCGCTTAGTTTTGAAGATTAAGAGTTCATTTTTGGCTCCTTTTTTTGTCATTGCCTGAAATTTAGTATGCAATCATCAGAAATGAAAAATAATATCATTATCATATGTAAATAATGCGATATATGGTAGCGAAAAAAAAAAATTCATACATAATTGTATTAAAATCAAGCTGTGCAAAAACCGGTTAAAGCTAACGAGTTTCTTTTTTTTTTGTTGTATTTTACACTAAATTGCAATCATTTTGATATATAATACATTGTAAAACAATAAAAGCAACACCGGAAAAATATTATCACAAAATGATGTACGAAATCGTAACGCGCAGACGTAAAAAAATGTTTTTTTTTTTAAATTCACCATAAATCTAAATATTGTTTTAGAGACTTCCAATTTGTTTCAAAAGGAATAAAAATGATTGAATATTACGATACTGTAAGAGTTTTAGCTTACAATTGCGTTTTTCGACCATTTCGGTAGAGTCAAAGTTGACTGAACATGGTTTTTTTTCTATTTATTATCATTTATATGCAAATATTTCGAAAATGAGAAAAGCTACAACCTTCAAATATTTTTCCTTTTATTTTACATGAAATTGTGCACATTTTCATATATAAAACTCTATGAAATGCCTAATATGAAACGGAGCAAATTTCCGAGAATTCGATGTACGCAATTCGGAGATTTATGGCGGAGAATCCGCGCGTGGAGGGAAGGAAAGTTTTTTTCATAAATTCACCATAAATCGAAATATTGTGCTAGAGACTTCCAATTTGTGCAAAATGAAGGTAAATGATTGAATATTACTAAAATATAAGAGTTTTAGCTTACAATTGCATTTTTCGACCATTTCGGTAGAATCAAAGTTGACCGAACGTGGTTTTTTTCTATTTATCGTGATTTATATGCAAATATTTCGAAAATGAGAAAAGCTACAACCTTCAATTATTTTTTGTTGTATTCTACATGAAATTGCGCACATTTTCATATATAAAACTTTATGTAACGGCTAATTTAAAATGGTGCAAACATTACCACAATCGAACGTATGATTTTTTCGGAAGAGTTACCGCGCGGACGTAAGGAAAATGTTATTTTTTTCCATAAATTCACCATAAATCGAAATATTGTGCTAGAGACTTCCAATTTGTTACAAAATGAAGGTAAATGATTGAATATTACTAAAATATAAGAGTTTTAGCTTACAATTGCGTTTTTCGACCATCTCGGTAGAGTCAAAATTGACCGAAGGTTGAAAATTTGTCACTTATCATTTTTTATATGAAAATATTTCAAAACTGATAAAAGCTACAACCATGGGTTGTTTTTAGTTGTATTGTGCATGAAATTGCGCACATTTCCATATAGTATAAAACTTTATGTAACGGCTAATTTTAAAATGGTGCAAACATTACCACAATCGCATGTATGATTTTTTTCGGAAGAGTTACCGCGCGGACGTAAGGAAAAAGTTTTTTCATAAATTCACCATAAATCAAAATATTGTGCTAGAGACTTCCAATTTGTTGCAAACTAAAGGTAAATAGTTGAATATTACTACAATATAAGCGTTTTAGCTTACAATTGCGTTTTTTGACCATTTCGGTAGAGTCAAAGTTGACCGAAGGTTGAAATTTTGGCACTTATCGTTATTTATATGGAAATATTTCAAAACTGATAAAAGTTACAATCATGAGTATTTTTTTGTTGTATTTTAAATGAAATTGCGCACATTTTCATATATAATACTTTATGTAACGGATAATTTAAAACTGTGCAAAAATTATGTCAAAGTGACGAAATAATTTTTGAGATTTGTCACTGATACTTTTTAGTGCGATAAGAAAGAAATTCGCGCTTGCGCGCCTGCGTAACAATTGTAAACAAAACAATGCCTTGATCCATGAACTCCCAGCATCCCCCAAGGCGCGTGATTCAAAAGTTTTAGGCTGGTAGGCCTATAAGTATTTTTCCGCGAATTTTTAAAAAAACTTTTTTGAGCCGACGTATGGTACGTCCATTCGGAAATCGGGGGAGATTTTGACTCGACGTTTAATACGTCCATTCGGCGTTTAAGGGTTAATGTATATGTTAATCTAGTATTTACATTGAACTTAAACATCTTCAAAGCAATTTCACTCACTTTGTAAAATGTCTTTACAGATATGAAGTAGAATGCATGGAGAAGGGTGAACATACATTTCTCCTCCTTGTTTTATTGTACAGCCCTGGAACTGGCTCTGGGGAAGACAGTGTGGATGAGTTCAAGGTTAGGCTAAGTTTTGTTGTTGTTGTTGTTGTCTTGTTAATCTAAGGCATCTGCAGATTTTTCTTGTAGTTTTTGTAATATTCTTTACATATCATGCAAGTAATATGATCTCTTGTTTCATTTTAAGAAATGGATTTTATATTCCTCCTTTTTCAAATAATTCAAGTTGAATCTATTGCTCTTCATCCTCTTGAATCTTAGGTTTGGTCAGGCTTTTATGATTTCTGAATGCTTAATTCTTTTTTCCCCTAGTAGTTCTGGAAATGCAGAAGAATTTACTCATCAGGTAAGGAGAGAAAATCATAGTTGATTTTGATAATACACCTCAGAATGATAGTTTGAAATGTTGTCTACTGGAACACTACAAGAAAACTGAAAAACTGCAAGAATATCACCTTTCATAAAGCATATAAACTGACAGCAGCTACTCAAATGCATTAAAAGCTTGCAGACCTGGACTGAGGAGAAGGTAATGGTTTAAAAGCTTTTAATGGTGAATATTCATAAAAATTTTTAGTCTACTACCTTCCCTTATGTCCAAGTCTCCTTGCATACATAATGGTCTTAATGGCTTTGCTACTTGTGTATTTATGTAGTGGCTGTCAGGTGTTTAGTTGCTTTGATAAATGTTTTATGAACACATTCATGCATTTTTCTGTTTTCTTCCATAAGCCTCATGCCTATGATTATTTACACTATTGTCTTGTTTGTTTGATGTGGTTTACACAAGTTCATGTTTAGGTTGTAATATTTTACTACTTTGTCCTTATACCTTGGCTGTCCTCAATAATTTAAGAAAGTTATCAGTGTCTGTTCATAATTTTTTAGTTTAATTGGTTATTCTAGGATGAGGTCAAGATTAATTTCTTAAACTTATGTGCATAGTTCACATGTAAAAAAGAAATTAATGTGTTGCTCAACATGAAAGGGCCTGTATAGGTGTAATTGCTCTTAGGCTAATAGACAGTTTAAAGGAAAGTTGAAGAAAGAAAAGCAACTTTTTGGAACTTAAAGTGATAGAAATAACTGAAATAAACAGGGTAATGTATCTGTTACATTGAGTTGCTTTTCATTAGTCATACTCTATCTATTGGTTAAATACTACGAGAGCATAGTGTATCATACACAGAAATGGAAAGCAAATTTATAACTGCGTAAATACTCAAATTGGTTTTATCGGTTATCGTTGTGTCAGATTCTGTTTACCATTACAAGTAACTTTTACCCATTGTTTCAAGCTTATAGTTAGTTTTTGTTTAACTAAATGTAGGATAAGTGTTTTTAAGTTTTAATTGTTTCATTTTATATGATATTAACCTCTGCTGTGAACAGTAGTTATTGATGATTTAAAATTTTTTTTGAATTTAGGGTATTCGTTAAATTTTTTATCAGGGTAAATTATTGCTTTTGATTTTTAGATCAGTCTTCAATTTAATATAATTTATTATACCGCAGACTGTTTTTTGTATATGAGACTTACCCAGTAATTACATAGCTATTAGTTTCCATGGACGGCAGCCCAATTCAAATTTTACGGGTAGCGCTTCGATTGCTCAGTGTGTAGGTACTAGGTATACAGTGCCGTCAAAGCACTTCATTCTGTTTCCTGCTGCTCTTGACTAAACATCAAGCGCTTACAGCAGCTTGTTCTAATTTTTCGGTTATATCACCGGATTTCAGTAGTGTTACACAACCACCGGAATGCATTTGTAGCCTTCGAGTAGATGGGTCTTGGCCTTTGTTGGTTCAATTCAGATTATCATCAGGCTGGATATTCGCATTCTCCGGGAATAGTTCTTGTATGTAACACCATTCAATTAGGTGTAATACTTTTGCATATGATGTTTCATTTACCAGACTTATGCTATACGCAAGTTGTCGGTTAATAATTGCCTTAAGTAATCATGATTTAACATAATTTCTTTAGTCCAAGTTTTTGTGTGTAGATTTTGTTTACCGCCCATAGGCCATTAGCAAGGCACCAGTAAATAATTGCCTTAAAATACTTCTCGAATGTTATTCCATTTTTGTATCTTATAACCTTTGCATTTATTATTTACTTACCAGGATTAGGCTAAGTGCAAGTCACCGGTTAACAATTGCCTTTAAAAGAAATTCATGAAGATTGCATCATTCCCTTAGGTCATACCTTGCATTTGGGATTTTGTTTACCAGCCATAGGCTTTTATGGTCGCAAACCGCCGATAAATATAGTTACCTAAAAGTAATTTGTAAATGTTAAGACATTCTTTTAGGCAAACACACTTTGTTTTGTTAACTGTGCTTGCGACACTTGTCATAACTTAACACTTTCGGGAGCTTAAGGTGGATTAAATGCACACTTCGTGTAAAGTACTCACAGCTTTATTGTCCGTTCACTCCATTACAGGTGGTATAACTTATTACTTAGGCATAGTGTTACTATCCTGGTCCTAGCTGCCCTTTTCGGATCTTGTTTACATGCTTTCCTCTTTTTGACCGGGTCCCGCCAGCATTACAAAGTAGAAAAATAGTAATGTATATCTATATCAGGGTTGTAACAACACTCATTACTTTCCTTTGTAGAGACTGAAAGTGTGGAGGTTGAAAGTAGTAAGGAGAGAATTATGTTAAATGTTTGGCTGCGGGGGCTTTGGGAGAGAAGGTTTACATGGCCTCGGCGTACGGGGGTATATTCCCGGTGTCACGCAATTGTGAAAGTTTCACATCTTAGCCAATAGCCTCCAGCTTGCTTGGCAGACTGGATCACAGGCCACTCAGGTCAATTAGCTGGGCACGTAATTGGTTACTGATTGGGATTACTTTGATTCCTGATAATTCTTATAATGATTTCCTTTTGAGTAATCGGTTATTCGTAAATATTCTTTTATTATATTAGGGTCTAATTTGCTTTGAGACTTTAATATGAAAACTCTTGTAATGTAAATATATATATATAATTTTTATAAGGTTATGTTATTTAAAAATACATACATCTGAATACATGAAATGCTATTTCATATATTTGTAATTGATATTTGTTTTATTCATTGGGAGAGAAGGTTTACATGGCCTGAAAGGAAGGATAATTTGAATCAGTACCTTGCTGAAAACATTGCAAAATGAATAATATGACTGCAAAAAGTTAGAATATGACATCAACATGATACAGTCACAATGAACAACTAAATCATACAAGAATTCAAGTAGTTACGTGAAAATAAACAAAGCGTCCTTACCCAGTACCTCCAGCACACACACTAGGCTAATTCAATAAACAAATTCAATAAACAATCTCTTGAGAGAACCCTCGTACACTGGCATCCGAATAAAGTCTAGGGATTTACAACTTTAAAATGTCCAAAACACTAACGTAAACTTCAATTTACCCTTCCAAACGTTGAACCCATCTTCAGACTTCATAGCGAGAAGTTAACTTGCCGAGTGCACGAGGTGAACTGAGAGCGAAAGAGAGAGAGGTGGCACCGTTCGTTACAGCAACCCCATTACACAGAAATATCGAAGAATACAAAACCAATACAAAATATCTATCTATTATTATTACATAAATTATTTAATACAGATCAACATAAATATATTACTCATTTTATAATAGTAGGCAAATAAAATCTTTACTTCTGTTGATTCATAATTTTAAAGGTATGGAGTGCTATATTTCCTACAATTATTCTTCAATAATTTCTAGAAAAATGCCAGGAAGAGGTACTCGGAAGCTTGTAACACTATTAGTGGTCAAGAAACTGTGGAAGAAGCAGTAACAAAATGGTTTGTGCAGCAACAACCGTGCAGTGTAAACGGACTTTGTAATTTACAATGCTGATGAAAGTGGTCTTTTTTGGCATTGTATCCCAAAAAATACGCAGGCTTTTAGAGATGAAAAGATATTCATGGGGAGAAAATTAGCAAAGAAAGATTTTCATTCTTGTGTTGCGCCAACGCCAGTGGCCTACATCGTTTACCTCTTGTTGTGCTAAAAATTTTTGGTTTTTGTTTTATAATAACTTCGATTGAGTATATTTCTTTGTTTTTTTTTATAAAAAACTTCTCTTAAGTTATAAATAAATAGATAATTCATTGTTAACGATTGCTTCATTTTCATAGGTCTTTTGTTTTATTAGTTTATGCTATGCGATCAGCTGACTGTTCGTTCGCTGTAACTGACAAATTGACGATAGCCTTCGTCATGTTATGGTTTTCATAAAAACAAATCTGATCGATTAAATCTAATTTACAGTGTATAACAGTATTTTCATGGTTTGTTGGTAGGTTTATAACAGCCGATAGTTTTATGTTATGAATAAATTCTCAATTCAGTGTTAACGATTGTTTCATTTTCATAAGTATTCTGTTTTTTTGTTAATGCTATGCAATCAGCTGTTCGGTCGCTGTAACTTACAGTCATGCTTTAGTTTACATAAAAACAAAAACAAAACAGTGATTAAATCTAATTTACAGTATAAATTACAGTGTTTTCATGGTTTGTGGGTAGGTTTATAACAGCCGATATCCTTACAGGCGAGTACAGTACAGGGTATCATATTTCTATTTGAGTCTTACGATTGGTTACTATGGTAGGCTAGGCCAGCCTAACATTTGTCAGGGTATTTAGTTGCATAAACAGAAAAAATAATTAAATACAGTATATATCTTACTTGTTTACATGCTATTAAATATGACCTGATCTCGGTCATTTGTGGGTTCGGGATATGAAGGAAAAAACAGGAGAGAGATAAGTTTACGTGCATGCGATGTAGGACATGCAAAAATAATAATCGATGAAACGTTTAACACAGGTGTATTCTTCTTAGCTACACAGGTGGCCTGTAATTATTACGTTAACTATACTAGTGCACAACCGGACGGCAGGTTAGACTTATGGACACTCATGGTGACGCACGTCTTTGTGTGGCGGCCGACGGGAATGCGCGGGGGCACTGGGCACTCTCGACCCAGTTTGTCTGTGCTCTATGGGACCCGCTAATCAACTGATTTGACCGATGGTGCGGTCTGTTTCAAATGCCCCTACACACAGCATCATTATGCAAGAAGCTGATTGGTTATTCTGGCTCCTTAGACACAAGGGCCAATCACGAAGGGATATAGAGATACGTGGCACTCTTTTGAACTGCCAAGCCACGCCAACTTGTAACGTCTTTGGCGGTTGACTTGTTTTGATACACATACACACAGAATCACTTATAACGGTTTCACGGGACTTCAGACTATCACGGGAAAGGCATATTCAAAACTGTATCGAATCAGCTCATCATTCCCTCCCGAGTTCTTGCGTCCCGCAAGACATACACTGATCTTATGATTTGCGCATTGTTGTTCTTCTTTGAGTGCCACACCGCCTTTGAGTGCCGTACCATCCAGTTTGTGCAAAATTTAAAACTATTAGGGTAGGGGGCCATTTGGCATGTTACAAACACAAGTTACAACAAATGAACCTCACGCCTCACAATGTGTCATACAGAAAAACAAATTTAGGTTCACATTCAATAATGTCAATTAAAAATGGATAGTCACAGATCCTGCTCAAAAAAAGTTAAATTCATAAAAATTCACGAGTCAAAAATGGAAAGTTACTCATAAGAAATTTGGTAAAAGTATAAGAAAACTCACTGAATTCCTTCTGCAACACAATAAAAACAAGAAAAAAATAAAAAATAAAAATTCAAAGATTACGCACAAACATTTTTTTTTTTTTTTTTCAAAATAATCTCATATTCCCATATCATCGATGGAAGATCATAAATTTCTGACAAAATTATAAACAGCATAGACAACGATATGAAATTTTGGACACAGTATAACTGGCATCAATAGAGATGGTCAAATATTAGATGCATTGCAATAAGATGTTTAGCACGACTTGAAATGCAATAAAAAATAATAATGCAATAAAAAAAACAATACAATTATGAATACATAGACTCACTCATTATATGCTTGGAACTGTAACAAAATGTTTAGAAAATTAGACATCAATTTCTCAGCAATAACTGACATGAAACAAAAGTGCATGAGCATGTTTTTATGATATTCTCCGTTCACTTTGTGACAGACACATTTATTCATGACTCGCGCTGGTATGCTACGTAAGGAACCTACACGCACTTATCGAAGAGGGAGAAAGGGCGGCACAACAAGTTACTCTTTTTTTTTCTTTCTTTCTTTCTTTTATGAAGAATTTATCTCGTGCATGTTCAGAAACCTGTGACTTGTCAGTCAACTCCCTCACACAGTCAACACATGTATACTCCCAGGGCACTCACTCATCACATGTACACTTCCATGGCACTTACTCAGCACGTTCATACAACAGCTGACTGCACTTGCCTCGTTTTGCATTTTGGCGGGCAACTCACCCGTAGGTGTAACTGAAACTTTTAAATGTATGCGTCGCAGTTCCTCTCTCTCTCTGGCTCGTACCTTACAGTACTCTTGGGAAGAGCGTCTGCTACTCTTTTCGCTCTTTTTTGATACGATCAATCCTACGATCTTGTTGAGAAATTAACATTCTTAAAGACATTTCTTTATCAGGTATAAAATACAATTTGTTCTCACTTCATCATCAAATTTAAAAATTACTTCTCTTTCCCAATGAAATTTAGACTACTCTTTCAACAAATATATCAGTCTCGTTACTTTACTCAAACAATCTTTAATGAAATTACGTTAATAATTCTGCCTTTAAATCTTAACTGCAATTCTTCGATGGGGACAATGGGATTCATTGTTGTTCGTGATACTTTAACTATAATCAGAACACGGCCTAAGAGAACCATCCTTTTTTTTTTCTCTTAATTTTTTTATACACTTTTTTTTTCTAATGTTACTTTCTACAAATTCCCTATCTGCATTTCCCTAACACAACATGCCATTGATGACACTACTAAAGGCTACACAACTCGTTCATTGTGCAGTCAACTAATATTAATATTACTATCAGTGACAACTTTTAGCAATCACGTCGGCTCTAGGCGGGGCAGGGTTTCCCACCTCCGGGGGTGTGAAGGGTATCCTCTCATCACATCCCCATAGCGTCCCAAGACACTATCCCGTAACTGTCCCTCTCTCTCTGCCATACGGTTGAGATGTTCCCATTTTCTATGCAATTTGCTCACAGGTCAGGAGCTCTATTAGTGTCAGCAGCGGTGCCGGCGATCCGCTACTGATGCTATTAGTTTACTTGTATCTTCTTCACATCGAGCCTGGATTCTCTCACTGGGTTGTCATCTGACGTCTATCAGCTATTCCTTATTCTAACATCGCACCTATCCTATCGAGGTAGGTAAGGGAACTTCTGCACTATTCACCTTTGTAATACCATCCCTCTACTCTTCGATAGGTCGCGATCAGAAGTAGGAGTGGACTTCCCCCTTCCCACGGAGTCACGGGGGAGAGGCTCTGTTTGACCTCTCTGTCTCAGCATTGTTGACTCGTGGGTGGACAGATTGTCCTCTACTTCTCAGAGATGGGGACTTGCATCCCTTCTCTCACAACAAGACAACAAGGCGTCCCTTGTTCCCGGGCACTGCAGAACAGTCCCGCACAGCGCTAGGGGTAACCTGGGATACCTTCCCGGCATTACCTCCATGCCACCTCCTGCTGTCTCCTTCCGTCCTTCCCGATGAGGCTGGGCTGCTCGCCATCTCTCCGTTCAAAACACGTTCGTTACTCTTCAAAACACGTTCGTTACTCCTCTACTTGGTCTGCTACACGAGTCGGTTATTCGGGGGGGTCACGAAGGGTCACGAAGGGTGTTTGGGTGCCACCACTGTCGTTTGAATTTGGCGCTGCAACCGTCGATTTTGAATTCTCCCACACTACTCTTTGTCTGTTCGTATGTCTCGTACGGATTTTTCCAATATTTTGTGAATACTTCCGCTGAATGCGCGGGGGCACTGGGCACTCTCGACCCAGTTTGTCTGTGCTCTATGGGACCCGCTAATCAACTGATTTGACCGATGGTGCGGTCTGTTTCAAATGCCCCTACACACAGCATCATTATGCAAGAAGCTGATTGGTTATTCTGGCTCCTTAGACACAAGGGCCAATCACGAAGGGATATAGAGATACGTGGCACTCTTTTGAACTGCCAAGCCACGCCAACTTGTAACGTCTTTGGCGGTTGACTTGTTTTGATACACATACACACAGAATCACTTATAACGGTTTCACGGGACTTCAGACTATCACGGGAAAGGCATATTCAAAACTGTATCGAATCAGCTCAAATATCTTACTTGTTTACATGCTATGAAGGTAAGATAAATAAAACAAAATAGGTAACCATGGTAATTTTACTTGTCTCATGATTGTTTACTATGTTAGGTGGCTAGGCCCGTCAGTTAAGTCGGATAATTGGGAAACTCAGACACCCTTCCCCCCCATGTAGTCCGAGGTAACGAGGGTCTACTGTACAACCGAATTGGATAACAACATCCATTTGGCTTGTATTTCAACCATTGTAAGATAGAAAACAATTACCGCAGTTATGTTATAAATGACATTATGTATAATAGGACTGATATATTTTTAGGTAATAACTTTATTTGCTATAGATCAAAGATCAGCAAGGAAACATACTGTTAAATTTTAATAAGTTGTAGCTAAAGGTGAGAACACTTTTCGAGCTGCTAATGACTTATTGTGCATCAGTAACAAAGATAAAACTCCTGTAAACTTATCCAATCAAACACAACCATAGATAAAGTTGAGAGAGAACCATTTTAATCAAAACTTCAGGTCTTGGAAGAATACAGTTTACTGCTGTTTTCATGCTGATAAAAGATAAATAACATAACGTTAAAGCTTGTTGTACAAAGAAATCAAGTGAAAATAGCGAACTGAATCATGTAATTTTCCTTACACAATAAACATGCCCACAAAGCAATCTGTTAAAAAAAAAAAATAATTTAGTTCCCAACGAGACGTATTAAATTCATATTTCGACTTAAAATTACCACGTCCTATAACGAAAGGATGACCTTGTCTCGTACAAGTAAAGTATCTAGATATTCTTTTATGCTAACTAGAAGCAAAACAACTCGCTCCGAATGAAGCTAAATAATACAAAATATACTCATATTCGCCATCAGCTGATTTCCAGACCAAAAATTGACCGCTTTGTATTTTATGATACAATACATATAAGAATACATACAATATAATAGGATAGAGTAATTTATAATTTTCAAAAGATTCACGGAAAAGATGCATATCCGTTATGTTTTTATTCCATAATTATATGTAGGCGTCAGCAGCATGATAGGTATCGCTCAATTATGCCGATATAGGTCCGAATCTGAGTCTGATTTACCATGGTATCTATCATCGTATACACTAGGCTAACTTGTTAATGTTCTTCAATTTCTCTTAGTACTGAATTATCATGAGCCAATATGCGTTGAACTTAGAGAATTAGCTGAAATTAATAGTAATTACTATGCCGTATATGCACTAGTATACTCTGTAGTGTAGGGTATGCTACCGTATGTGTAAAGATGGTACTGATTACCCTAGTGTAGGCTAGGCTATATTCGAGATAAGATTTTTTCAACATACAATGAATTTTACGGAACCTAAAAGATTTTTTCAACATATAATGAATTTGTTCCGATACGTGATACAAACCATCGGTCCTTTAACAATAGGAAGGTAACTAGCGGCAGCTGGAACAGTCGTAAGCTTCGAACAAGGGAGTTCGGTAGTTAACTGCTTGTCCGACAGTGCGCGCCGCGCAACTTGGAGGTGAAGAATCACTTTTGCTTTCGGCCGTGTTGGTGGAGAACGTGTTCGTCATCTCTCTCTGCCCGCTTCATCGACGTATGCTTTGGTTGTGTGTTGTTTCTTCAACTTGGTTTGTGAAAGTGTATTGTAAGTACGAGACTTTCTTTATTACTTTTTATTACATTGATTATGGATTCTCGTGCAATGGAGCTATCCCTGCCCCCCCCCCCCCCACCCCCACCCCCCCCCCACCCCCATTCAGCCGCAGAGTTTGTCCTGGTGTGGAGGGCCGCAAGTGTGGGGTCTTTCGCTCTTTCCCCGAGATAGATCCTCATGTCCTTTGTGCGGGGGCGTGAATGCTCTCGGACCGAGCCATGTAATTTTGTGTGAATTGGTCAGAGGTGCAGTGGGTGCTGTATGAGGGTAGGAGGAAGCGTAGACCTGCCAAGGAGTTGTCGGAAAGCTCTCCAACTACTCCCTTGGTTACAGACACTTCCTCTTCTTTCCTGCCCCCGGCTCAGCTCCCGCGTATGGCGCCTTCCCCTTTCGGGGGTGGGTTTCTTGGTCCATCTCTTCGCCCGATCCGTCGAGCATAGAGGAGGGCGCGAGGTACCCCGACGTGCAGTTGTATTAGGGGTCTTCCGTTCGCTCGGGGTGGGGCTGCCCCCCCCCGTGCGAGGGGGAACCCCTCCTAATCACCCGACTGTTGCTTCCTCAGGTGCTCCTGCTGCAGGCGACGACCTTGGCCAGGTGCGGGTGTCGCTGGGGCTCCAGGGCACGCCGAGCGTCCAGGGGCTGCTCCAGCATCTGGTGGGTGCTGTGCCGGTCACCCATGGAGCGGTGACCACCACTACCACCACTGTCTCGACTCCAGGGTATGCCGCCCCTCCTCACTTGGTCTACACCCCGCGATGATGTCAGTGACTCCGAAGGCCGCTGTGCAGGGCCCGATTGCTGCCGTGCTGAGGAGAGGCGTGCCTCCTGCTCCCGGGTTCTTCGTGCTGCCAGCCCCTGACTTCCGATGCCCGAAGAGCTCGCCCCTGGACCTGCCGCCGGTACCCAGGATGTCGCTGGCTGCTGCCCCGTCTCCTGCTGTACCTGATCTGCCTGCCGTACCTGCTGCTCCTGCTGTTCCTGCACCTGCCGACGTCATCCCAGCCTGTGGTGTTGCTGCCCCAGTCGCTGTTCCTTCCGGACAGGTGCAGCCGGGCCCTGTTGCTTCGGCAACAGCAGCCCCGGCTCCATCCTTGATGGAGGACCTGATGTCTGTCTTGAGGGAGCTGACGAAGAAGAAGAGAAGGAGGAAGGTGTTGTCGTCGTCTTCTTCATCGCCTGCTGCCGCCTCTTCCCCTTCAACTTCCGAGGCTTCCAAGCCGAGGAAGAAGAAGGCTGCCTCCTTCCCCCCTAAGAAGGCTCCCTTGGGAACTTCTAAGGGCCTGTCTCACTTCGGTGGGACGGTGGGTTCTTCCGCTGGTCCTCCTGCTCCTTCAGGAGCGGGGCCCGTCTTTCCTTCCGCAAAGAAGAAGAAGATGGGGACCAGAGGGGTACCGGCTAACACCGGTACTTCCTCGCCTGGTGCTAGGGGCGCTGCCGCTACACCAGGTTCCGGCTTGTCCTCTCGTTCGCGAGAGGTACCGAGTGTACGGTCTCCTGAGGGCTACCATGCAGCCAAGGCTCAGGCGTCCGAGTTCGCTCGGCGCCAGGACCAAGCCACGGAGCGGAAGGCTGGTGAGAGCCGCTCAGGTGACACTCTCCCGGCCAGCGATCGCTCTCGTAGCGACCAGCTGGTTACCAGGGTTGCCGTGACGGTCCCAGACCGGCCACGGGCTGAGGCTGGTAGGAGGTCCCCTCGATCGCAGGTGGTTCCTGTCGGTGGGGTGGGGGGGGGGGGGGTGGGGGGGGGGGGGGGGGGAGCGTCAGGCCTTCCTCTCCTATCCCTTCAACTTCCTCGGGTTACACCGGGAAGGGCGAGGCTATCAGAAGTGATCGTGAGGGGCGCGCTCCCACCGCGACAGCGGACTCTGCTGGTCCCCTGACCGCCGCTCCCACCGGGACCGGATGGATAGGGGAACCAGCAGCAGCTCCTCTGATGCTCGGGACCGTCGCCGCTGCTCTCGGTCTAGCCGCTCTCCCCAGGAGAGCCGCACGACCAGGCCTGCAGCTCGATCGCCAGTGATCTCCTGAAGAGCAGGAAAACCGCTGGTCCAGACCAGCAGCTTGACCATCACCGTGGTTGATGATCGCCACAGTCCTCCCAGCCTACCGGTTCTGCTGGAAGGCAGGGGAGGAGCTCTCGTAACAGCTCCCCTGACATAGAGACCGTCGCTCCGTTCCTTGGTCCAGTGTTTCTCCGCAAGAAGACGCTGGTCCAGACCTGCAGCTCGATTCAGATCTCCCTCACCTGTCCCTTCAACCTCCTCAGGCTACACTGGGAGGAACGAGGTGAACAGGAGTGACAGTGAGGAATCCACTTTTTACGATACGGCCACGAGCCTGGTTCAGTCTTGGGACCAACAGATCCTCGCTCAAGTGGTTGGAGAAGATCGTGGGGGGGCTGGCAAGGACGAATGATGCTTCCCAGACTCTTGGAGGGACCATCACCGCTGTTCACGTGACGGTCCGTCTGGACCACGCACTCAAGAGAACAGGGCACGCTCCCCCTTCGGTCCTCTTGAGAGCTTTCGGCCTCGACGAGGACTGGGACACGTCGGAGGACGGTATCGGCTCTCTCCTGTCAGGTGCTTGCTCAGCCCCAACCAGACGACGGTCACGGTGGCGGCAGACGCTTAGCCTATAGTACGAGTTCGTAACCCTCCTCAGGAAAACGTTTTCTCCTGACGGTAACATTTTCCCAGACTCTGAGCGGCCATCACCACAAGGTGATGGCTGCTCGTACTCGCTTCTCCAACTGCTAGTTCCGCTGGGGAGGCGAGCGAGTATCCAATCTTCCTCTCCCATTCCCTCTCTCCCTACGGCTACGAAGGAAAGGGGAGGGATCCTGCAGAGCGTTCTCCGTAGGATTCCATGTTGGGGACTGCGTTCCTGGGGGGACCTTCGGGTCCTACCAGACGTAAGTCCCCGTCGTTGAGGAAGGATCCTGCCCCATCCTTGATTTCTATGGGAATCGGGAAGACCACCAACCGATGATCGTCTGACAAATTCGGTGGGGGTTTCGCCGAATGCTTAGAATTCTTCGGAATTTCTAGCACTCTCAGAGTGTTCTGGTTTTCTACGATCTGCAAACACTTGGGCGAAACCACGGTCCAGAGTGGGCTAGACGAGAATCCCAGATAATTGTTATTACGATAATAGGGAATCTCGCCGAATGCTCGAATTCCTGGAATTTCTAGTGTTTGGAAGAAGCACTGCTGCTGAAGGAAGAATATCTCACAGTAGGCGGCCAACCCTGGGATAGAGAAGAACAGGTGGGAGCATCCAGTTTGGCTTGAACTATCGTCTTCGGTATCCTGTTATCACCATTGAAGTCTTCCTTCGGGGAAAACTTCTCCTTCACTCTCTTCATTAGAGAATGAAGGGTGTCGGCTTCCAGTCCTTATTCTCATTCCTCAAATGGAAAAGAATTTAGGATGGAGGTATTTGTACAGGAACCTACAAATATACTACGTAGTATATTGCCCTCACAACATGATTCTGTTAATCAGTTGATTTGTCCGAGGTGTAGGCACATACCGTAGTTAACTCTACGGATTGTGACCGAGACGAATAGTATCTTCTTAATTGAACTGCAACTCGGGACTGCCTGCAACCTCCCAAGAGTTACCAGTTTCGATTTTGAGATACTTATGGTATTGTTACGACACCACCTCAGCTTTTGTATTCACCGAAATCCGTTTCATTTAAATGCAAATGCTCGAGTGTATTTTTTTGCGCTCGATGGTTCTAGCCGAACGCATTCCTTCTTGGAATGGATTACCTGGCAACTCAGGATGACGAGTGAGCGAGAGCTAGCGGTGTATTGGGCTGCCTGCCAGCCCAGTACCAGCTGGCTCTCCGAGAGGCACAGTCGGTTTATGTCTCTCTCCTCTACAATGATTGACTACTGAACCGTATCTCTGCCCGACAATCACAGACTTAGGTCTCTGGTTGGCTGGGATTCTTGCATATGTGAATGACCATCTCTACTGCAATGCCTTGGACATTGCAAGAATTTTCAGACAGAGATATCTCAATAGACTCTATCATCTTTCTGTTTACCGCACGGTAACAGAAGTCTGTAGCCTAGTCTCCCGCTGCATCGCACCTGCCGCTGCAATAATTCGGAATGATTTCTTCAGACATCTGAGTTTGTCTTCTAAATATATCTCTCGTAGGTATGCAATTGTTCATTGTTCACCCCGAATTGTAGATGTATAACGGAAGACATCGTCTGTTCCCCGCCCTGCCAGCTCTACTTCCAAGTAGTATATATATGTCCTCCCTGGATAACCGGAAAGATGATGATGATGATTCAGCCCATGAGAAGGGGTTCTTCAGGCAGTACATCCCTGTGTTTTCATTACTGAAAAGCGCTCCGCTTTCATTGCAACTACGACTTCTCACCGAACAGCAATGAAATAGCAGTTTAGCATTTTCAGTCCTTTGTAAGCACAGGTTCAGAATCTTGAGAATTACTTCTCTCAATTCGGCTGTGAAGACGTAGGTCTGCATTCACCTTCCACCTTCGTCTTCAACGGCGCATAGTGTTGTTTCTCCTTAGCTGAGATTCAACTACTGTACTATGAGAACTTCTGTCTTGCCATCAGGGACCTCGGTCTCTAGAAGGCAATTGACTTTCGCCTTTTGGGTACATGCCTTGAGAGAATCATCACCTCGCCCTCCAGCATCGGTGGCAACAAATAGACGATTTGTATGGTCTCTCGACATACCCCTTTGAAGGTGAGGGTCACGTGACTATGCTCAGATGCTTGGACAGCTCACTTCACACAACCGAACGTAGTCAGTCGGCAGCTGTCGAAGCGTCCAAGTCTGTTATGAGCTACGCTGTGGACTTAGTTCGGTTGTTCCAGATCAATCATTACTTCGTCCTACTAGCTTGTTCCAGTACCCATACCATCGACACCCACCATGGAGTGTCGGTGTCCTATCCACTACGGAGACGGAGATACTTCGCTGCAGTGGGGTACGAGACCGCGAGAGACTTCGCTGCAATGGGATACGAGAATGCGAGACACTTCACTGCAGACGGATAGACCAGTATGGGTACTGGACATCACCGAAGTATGTCGAGAAAGAGGGATAGGTCATCACAACTATTCCCTTCTTTCCCTCCGAGTAGGGGAACTGCATGGCTTTTCCTGCGACGTCAAGCATCCAGGGGATGGGGATTTGTGATGCTCGATTTCGTACCGAACTTCGTAGCGAAGACTCAGAATCCTTCGGTCCCTGCCGATTGGTTCGAGTCTTTCACAATCCCCTCCCTAATGGACTTCACCGACATCGATGCGGATGAGATGCTGCTTTGTCCTATGAGGGCGCTACGGCGCTATCTGAAGAGAACCCGGCACCTCAGGCCTGAGTGTCGACGCCTCTTCGTTAGCACTGGGATGACCAAGAAAGAAGTATACAGGAACACACTTTCTTTCTTTCTGGCTGCGTGAGGTGATCAGGAGGGCGTACGAAGCTGATGGTAGCGACGACATCCGTACCCTTTGTCCGAGAGCCCACGAAGTCAGAGATATTGGTCCTTCCCTTGCGTTCCGCAAGAACTTCTCCATGGCGCAGGTACTGAAGGCAGGGGTCTGGTCCAACCAGACCACCTGCACCTCCTTCTACCTTCAGGATATAGCCCACAGGTCCTTGGACACTTGTTCCTTAGGACCCGTGGTGGCTGCTCAACACGTTGTGTAGCTTACCCAGCACCCAAGCGGGCAGAACAGCATCGCATCCTTGTGTGACTGCATGAAGGGATGAGAATGTGACTGGCCTTCTCTTCCCCATCTTTTTCTCTCCCTCTACCTGTGGGCAGAGGGACGCGGTCGTCACTACGCTGGATCAGGAGGCAATGCAGGTAAGCTACTCGACCGAGCCCCATCCTATCTCTTTAAGTAGGGATAGGAGCGATTATCCACCACTTCCCCCAACAAGGGGGGGGGGGAAGTGGAAGCCAACATGAGACAACCCATGACTTCATATTGCCTCTTGCAATAGGAACAAGTTCTTGCTTGCTAGTTTTAAGAGGTATGCTTGCCTCCTTCTTATTACTTGGGTCCAGAGGTCTGACCATTGATTCTGCGGTACATACCCCGATCAATTGGGCAGAGGCTAGGATCCCTCCCTCTGCTCTTACGACCAGGGAGGGAATCCAAGGTTGGGCGAACACCAGTCTGTTCTTAAGACTCTGATTCCTCCCACCAAGAAGTGAGTCTTCCTATTGTTAAAGGACTGATGGTTTGTATTACTTATCGGAACAAATGGCAATTTGTCGAAAATTGCATTTTTCCTAACTATACAAACCTGAGGTCCTTTACATATAGTCCCACCTCATGCCACCCCTCACTCTGCGTTTTTCCAGGGCCTAAAGCAAAAGTGATTCTTCACCTCCCAGTCGCGCGGCGTGCCCACTGTTCGAAGCTTACGACCGTTCCAGCTGCCGCTAGTTAACTTCTTATTGTTAAAGGACCTCAGGTTTGTATAGTTAGGAAAAATGCAATTTTTGACTAATTGTCATTTTTCGGAACCTAACCCCATCGTAAGTAGGAGAATACCTGTACTTGTTGATTATTTTCATGAAAGTAATCAGTAACCGAGATTACCAGAGGCACTGGCATTTCGCCTCTCGCCTCCTGTCTGTCGCCTACCGACTCCCTTCGCCTCACAAACTTAACACCAATTCTCTCCTATTACTCCTATCTTTGTCATTTGCTCCTGCCTGGCTCCATCGCTTCCTTCCCATGCCTTTGCCAGCATTTTATTTTGATGATCATGATTTATCAGTGTAACAGTGAAGTGTTGTGCAGTGGAGGAGGCGGCTACTTGTGACTCGATTCTCCTAGACAAAGGTTACTGTCCCGCTCCCCCGCATCTGGGAGAAGACATACTGGAGGTCCAAGGGAGGTCAAGGGTTACATACATGTAGTTGCTACCTGAGTTGAACCTGTTGTTGGTCCGCTGGAAAGGTGTCTTTCTGGATGTTTCAGAGGAGGTGACTGTCTGGCCCCTCAGATCTCCTAGACTTAAGTCACTGTCCTGCTCCTCCTCACAACCAAGAACAGCCTAGGAGAGGACATACTGGTAGTTGAAGGGAGTCCGAGGGGGTTGCCCCTGGTAGTTGCCTCCTCGGTTGAACCTGTAGCTTTTCCCAAGTATTGGCAGACAGCCATTGAAAAGGCATCTTGACAGATGTGTAGTGAGGAGGGGGGACCCCCCCCCCCCCTCGGTCGAACCTGTTGTGAGTGTACAGGTTTCGGCCAACGCCGTTGGAAAGGCATATCAGTTGACAGTTTACAGTTGTCGTCTTATTCCAGTGGTTCATCACCTTGATAGATTGTGTCAATGACGTGATTCTTTGGTTTCTTGACCTCTGAAGAGGTATTCTTCAGTCGGTGAAGCCTAGCACCCTTGCAGTCCTGCTTGTCTGACTCCTCACAGTCGATGTTCGACTCGCGACTCAGCTGATTAGATTCACAATCGATGTTCGACTTAAAACTCAGCTGATCCAACTCTCAGTCGATGTTAGACTCAAGACTCAGCTGATCCGATTCTCAGTCAATTTTCGACTTCTGTCTCGGCTAATTCGGCTCACAGTTGATGTTCGACTTGTGACTCGGCTGATCCAACTCAGTCGATTTTCAACTTGTGATTCATCTGATTTGACTGAAGGGAGTCTGATGGGAGTTACCCCCCCTAGTCAAACTGGTCATGCCTTTTTTTTGGTTTCGACTGAATGCCTTTGGAAAGGCGTCTACTGACTGGTGTTCAGTAGTCATCGAATTAAAGAATGGTTACTTATTTTACTTAATTAGTACTAATATTGAATGCTCTGTGGTAGCACCTAGACGTTGGAAGCATCGTAAGCGACCTTTTGCTTCCGATAGCGAGTCCTCTCCCAGGCGTTCATAGCAAGGTGTTGTCGACTCGGTCACCTTCACAATGCTCTTGCGTAAAGGTGGAGATACTGACTTGTCATCCGTAGAAGAAGTGGATTAGAACTCTGCTCCTGTGTTGGTATATATGAGCCTTCTCAATACTTTTATCCTAAACACTCATTAGAATAGTACCGATTCTCATGATGAGCACCAGGTATGGGCACCTAGCCGCTCAAATCTCTCTCGTATTGGGATTATTTTGCTGAGCACCAGCTCCACGTCCAGGTGCTCTGCCTCTGTGCCATCTGAGACATTCACTTCCTTGCTTCAGCTTGCTCGGCGTTTTCCATGCCTCACCTGGCACCAGCTGTTGGTAGTCGGTGCTGCCTATTGGACGCCCGATGACACAGTCTCCTCATTCATCTTTGTCGACACTAGGTGATCTTTCGTTAGCCACCACTTGAACAGGACATCACGAGAGTCAAGGAAGAGGTTCTTTATGCAGTCCTCATCGTGAAGTTTCGATCACAAAAACAGATGCGTGGTTAAAAGTGGCAAGTTCCCGCCACCTTTTGGCGTAGTCAACTCTACTCTATTCTCTCTCGCGTTCCCGCTATCGAACCAGTTGTAGGAAGAGAATGCTCTGTGTGGTGGGTGAAAACCTTTGCTCTCCCTTCAGGAAGGATCATTTTCGCTTAGGCGAATAAGTTTTCCTAAGTCTTTGGATTGCTATCATCACTGGAAGTTGATGATCGTCTGCATTATTGCCCGCTCCTGCTTGTTACGAGAAGAGCGGACAAGAACAGTCATCCTGAGTTAGAGAAAATCTATGGATTACTCTCCCCAGAGTTCAGATGTGAGAACCCATGTTCTTGGTTCAATATTAGGATCTTTCCAGTCAAGTGTTCCCGTTTTGGGAACATCCAGTTCGGTATGAACTAGTCGTCTTCAGTGTCATGTTATCACCATAGAAGCTTGCCTGCAGGATAGCTTCACCTTCGCTCTCTTCATTAGGCTTATGAATATACGTACTTGTATATTCTCGCGACATGGGTCTGTTATCAGTTGTACCTTTTAAGTAATAGGCACATGCCTGTAAGTTAATTCTTCTGGTATGTGACCGTGACGAATAGTACCTTCTCTTAATTTCCTGAAACTCAGGACAGCCTTCCAGGCCTTCCAAGAGTTGCGGATTTTGGAATTCTCACCGAACAAGGGCATTTCTTTCCCTCTTGTTGCGGTTAACTTGTAGGTGCTCAAGGTTGTCTGTCGTGCACTCGACGGCTCTACAAGACAAATGTATAGTTTCTCCGCTGTCGTGTTTTAACTGTTAATTTGGATCTCTGCCCAGCCATCAGATGTAAGTCGTTGGTTGGCTTTGGATTCTTGCTTATGGTTCCTATTTTGTACTCCACATTTGCCATTGCGAGAATCATCGGACAGAGATATGTCTCTCTAGACTCATTATCATCTTTCTGTTTACACCACTATAAAGCAGAAGTCTGTAAGTCTGCTTCATCACAATTAATCCATAGGTCACTGCAATAATTCAGAATGATTTCTCAGACAAACACAGTGGGATTTTGTCTTTCATATTCTTTTTATATTTTGTAAAGTGTTCAATTACTAGTTGTTCACTCTGAATTAGAGTGATGTTGGAAGACTCAGCCTGATAGCTCTGCTCCCAGTGTGAAGAGAGGAGTTACTCTCAGAACCTGTCTCTTCCTCTATCTAAACGTGTTGGCTTCTAGTTTATATGGACTTCATGTTTAAAACACACTCATTGTTGTGGAGTGTTTTTGGCCTACTGTGAAGCGAAGCTAAGGATGTAGAACAACCTCTATTTCCTTAGTTTTCAGGTGTTACTTATTTGCTCTTTACGTCCATTCTGCCATCGAACTACCGGAGGCATGAGGGATCTTTGCTTGTATTATGTTTTATGTAGGTTTTAAAAAGTGTCGAATTTTTTCAGAACCTCATGACCATTTATTGATTGGCATGGCATTGCGGAAGGAAGCATAGGATGTTCTCCTGTTATTATCTCTTCACCTTTTCAGTAAGGTGCCGAGTTCGGAGAGCCAGGGGGTACAGTGTACCTGGAGCACCCACCACTCAGTAGATGGGTCTTGACTTTATTTCAGTGTAGGTGTCAGTGTTTTCTGGTTGTTTTATCATACTTTGCTAGCCATTGGAGCATTCTCCTTGCTGCAAAGTTCCAATAAATAGGAGGCGACCCTTGGCTCTACCGTCACGCCACTACAAGATAAGATGAGCCCCAACCAGAGGCAGTAGCTATTCATCTGCATAGCTCTCTTAACTGATAGGAATGACAAGCATTGTCTTTTCAATGCTAGCAACTTTTCTGCTTCAAATTCATTACATAACGTAATGCTTTGGAGTAGAATATGTCCATGATCCCACCTCCTTTCAATGTGGAATCAGCTATATAATTACTGGGCAAGTCTCATATACAAAAATGATTCTTTCATTATAAAATAAGGTGTTGTATATATTTACCCAGTATAATTATTTGATCATAGCCCACCCACCTGAAACAGAATGAAGTGCTTTGCTAAGTTGTTCCTAGTACAGTGGTACCTTGACCTACAAGTGAATTATTGTATGAGTTTTCCAAGGTACGAGTCGTCACTCGGTTGATTTTTTGCTTTGTTACACAAGCAAAAAATTGAGGTACAAGCTTGAAATGCCATTGCTACTTAAATGGCATAGTGACGAAAATTAAGATAAGCAAAGAAGAAAAAGTAAATATGCATCTTTTTCATGAATCTTTTAAAAAGTTATACATTACTTCACTATACCCAATAATACTCTATGTATTCTCATATTATTGTATTATAAAATACTACTAACATAGCAGTCAAAGTTTTGGTTTGGAAATCAGCTGATGGCGAATACAAGTTTGTTTCGCCATATTTAACTCAATTCTGAGCGAATTTTCTTGCTTCTAGTTAGCATAAACAAATATCTAGATACTTGACTTTTATGAGACGAGAATTCTTCGTTATACAACATGTTTTTAAGTTGAAATATGACTTGAATATGATTCGTTGTGATTGTGAGCTAAATTATTTTTTCGTTAACAGATTATGTTGGCGGCATGTTTGAGTAAAACAATTACGTGATTCTGATTGCTATTTTCACGATATTTATCTTTTATTTATCTTTTATTGGCGTGAAAACACAGTAATATGTGTTCTTTCAAGTCCAGTAGTTTTGATTAAAATCATTTTCTTTCAGTGTTGTCTACAGTTGTGTTTGAAGGCATAAGTTTACAGGAGTTTATCCTTGTTGCTGATGCACGATAAAAGTTATTGGCAGTTTGAACAGTTTTCTCAGCTTCAGCTACAACTTGGTTTAAATTTAACATGTATTCCTTTGTTGAGCTTTGATATACCTATAGAGAATAAAGTTATTACATAAAAATATCTAAGTCCTATTCTACATAACGTCATTTTTAATATAACTACGGTAATTGTTTACTATCATATGATGGTTGAAATACAAGCCAAACGGATGTTGTTGTTATCCAATTCGGTTGTACTAAGCAAAAAAAGTAGTTTCTCGTTTGGTTGTCCATGGCTGTACACATTTACGCAATGAGTATAACGGTAAAATTATACTTTTGTCATTCTCTTTTACTGTTTTTGAACTCAATTTAACTAGATGAGATAAAGTTAGGCTATTGAAATTTGGTATCTCTCACTCCCTAGTTGTACGCTGCTGCCTGCACCTGTTGCGAGCAAAATTAAAAAATATTTTCAAAATATGTTATCAGTATTAATTGCTAACCCCATCATAAAATCGGATTATTGTAAGACGAATTATCGTAACTTGAACACTACCTGCACACTGTATGAAACCTTATTATATCTTTACATACTCTTTCTATTATGTTTTTATACAATATTTGTTATTTAGAAAATGTATTTTCCTTATTTAATAATATGAAACAAAAATATGGGGTGGAATTTTGAGGGTTGGAATGGATTAAGGGTATTTTAAGTATTTTCAATGGGAAAAATTGATTTGATGTGGGAGCAAATTGAGCTACGAGCTCAGCCACGGAGTGAATTAAACTTGTAGGTCAAGATACCCTGTATTGCCTTTGGGTAATGGCACTGTATACCTAGTACAGTGGTACCTCGACATACGAAAGTCTCAACTTACGAAAAACTCGAGATACGAAAGCAAATACGAAAAATTTTACAGCTCTACATATGAAAAGTTTTCAAGATACGAAAGGTTGTTCCTGTAAAGTCCCGAGATTCGCCCGGACCACCGAGAACAATTTTAAAACTCCCGCGCCGTCAGCTGAGTAAACTCGCCACCATCCTCCCGCTCTCCCATTGGTTCCTGATGCTAGTCACCCCATAAGGTCCTGCTCTCCTATTGGTCAGCATCTACCCCTTGTGCTTTAAGTATTCTATTGGTAAAAGGATGCTGTAAATTGAAAATCTTATTCATGCAACACATTTAATAAAAAAAAACATTAGGTAAAGATAGAATAAAGAATAGAAATGAATGGTTATTATACTGTTTGGTAGTTTCAGTAGTTGAAGAGAGATAATGAAAATTTATGGCTTACTGTGTAAAGTGATTGCTTGGCGATCATTCGATACTCCTAAGTGCTGGATGTAAACAGAAGTTTGGAAGCTTTTTTTTGTTTGTTTGTTTATTATAGTTAATGGTTACTTAATAATTATTTGAAATGAGTACATGCAATACATTTAATAAAAAAAATTGTGAATTAGATATCTTAAAATACAAAATAAATCAGACTGCCAACAAATACGTATTTTTTTGAATTCTTCTTCTGTTTTAATATTACGTTATGTATATGTTTCATTATAGCTGTCAGTAACTCGGTATCTCCATTAGGTAAAGATTGAATAAAGAATAGAAATGAATGGTTATTATACTGTTTGGTAGTTTCATTAGTTGAAGAGAGATACTAATGAAAATTTATGGCTTACTGTGTCCTAGGAAAAATGATTGCTTGGCGTTCGTTCGGTACTCGTAAGACGGTAAGAGCTGAATGTAAACAATCGATTGGAAGGTTTTTTGTTTGTTTTTTTGTGTATTATAGTTAATGATTAATTAATAATTATTTGAAATGAGTACATACTGATTATTTATACATTTTATTGGCATATTCTAAGCTTTTAGCTTCTTAGGTTTAGATGTCAGAATCATAGACTAGGCTACAGTAGCAACCGCTAACATAGGCTAGGCTTATTGCTAAGGGACATATGCTAAAGTCCTAATATATGCAGTAAAAAGGGGTTGAACATTACATGCAGTTGAATATTACTCAAGTATGTACAGTATTTTGCCTTTTTGGAGTCATAATTCTTCCGTTGGATCGGCGTCGTAACCCTAGAACATGTGTTTTAGGCCTGGAAATATATTTTACTGGGGTGTTTTTGGAGGGCTTGGAACGGATTAGCCATTTTACATGTAAAATGTGGTCCAAGATACGAAAACCTCATTATACGAAGGGCGCCTTGGAACGGATTAATTTCGTATCTCGAGGTACTACTGTACCTACACACTAAACAATCAAAGCACTACCTGCGAAATTTGAGTTGGGCTGCCGTCCATGGAAACTAATACGTAGCTATATAATTACTTGGTAAGTATATACAAAACCTTATTTTATTATAAAAATATAATTTTTTTTGCAAGGGAACCAAGTCATTGTTTGGTTTTCTGTTACCTTTTGATAGCAACTTTTATTTGGGGTAAAGCCTATCTACTTTTAAAGATAGCATAAATCTTGGCAAAGATAGCATAAATCTTGGCACCGACAGGCAAGTTGGCTTTCAAACAAAAGAAAGAACTTGAATGGATGACTGCCTAGTACACCTGTTCTTCACCAGGTGTAATTTGAATGTTTTAGCTCGTCAGAATTCTTCTGTTGCTATTGTGTATTGGCACTTGTTGCTGTTTCATGGTTTTGGTTGGTTGCTGATTTCACACTGAGACTTCCTCTTTAGCTCTGCCTTCAATTCCTCTTTAGGGCCTCTTTTGGGCCAAGAGAAGTGTATTAAGAAGTTAGGATAAGATAGTGTATAAATCTTATTTGAACCCTTTCACTGTGGAATTAATTTTGACTCATTCCTAGCTATGTGCAGTTTTAGCGCCAAAAATTGAAAGTGCTCTCTTTAAATCAAAATGTTATTTATAATATCTTCAGGCATTCTGTTTTTAGAATTGAAAATTATTTTCAATTGGATGTAAGCCATTCTATCTAAAATAATTTTGAAAAAGTGGGATAATAGAAGAAAATGGTATAAAAACGGGACAAAAATAAAAATCATGTATGCAGGATTCTGATGTATTTCTTAGTGACAATAAACAAACTTCTATAAGTTTATATGAGTATACATCAAAATGCATCAAAATATTATATAAAAGTGATTGCTATACCCATTGGTTACCAGTAAAACTCCGGAAAATTGAAAGACCCCAAGCATCCTTTCTGCTCATGATCAGTACTTGTACAGTACTGTTTTCATAGTTAACACTGAAAACTGTTTTTGTATATATCTGTATGGTATATACCATTATAAAATGCCCTTTTTGTGATAGAATTTTTTAAAAACCAGGTATAAAAATGTTTAGTGGTTTTTTCTTGAGTTTTAACTAACAAAATAGGCAATTTTAAGCATTTTTATAGGGGCCTCTGTCACACACCCCCTGCGAATACGGGGGACCACTGTAATTCATTTTGGGGAAGGAAAATGTTCTGGTGAAACAGTTGAGCAGGAAAGGACAAGTCTTGCCCTCAGAATAGTTGTTACATCTGCAAGTGTACCAGTTGCTAAGGAGTCTGTGAAGAGCACCAAATGTCGATTTCTTTTAGCGTTGATGAACAAGAAACCACCAGTGCATTATTCTCCATGCCAGGACCCTCAGGCATGGGCAGTAAACACATTTCTTTAGGACTGTTGCAACCTAGATGCTTACACTTTTTCCCTCTCACAGTAATAAGAAAAGTGCTGAACAAGTTTTGGGAAACTAAGAATTGTAGAAGGACTCATAGCACCTTGGTGGCCTTAGAGAGAATGGTTTTCAGATCTTTTAGTAGTAATAGCAGGTGAGATTCATCCCAAATATAATATAAATTTTCATAATATTAAAATTTATTAGCAACCTATTAGATTGCGATCCTATGAGTTTTCATTTGGTATCAGGTTTGTTTTTGTTTGATGGTTAATCAAATTGTACCTTCCTACGCACTAGATTCTTTTTCCCACTTTTATCAGACAATTACCATGTGTATATAAACTTCATTGCTTTTATTGAATGGTAGTATTTAGTCAGACTACAGCTGCTTTTGCATTTTACAGATGCTGAAAGACCTCGCCCTGAAATATACTCGAAAACATCATGACTCTGGATCTAAAATTGGCTGGATGACTGTACACATGCTCCAGCAGAAACCATCAGATTTTGCTATTATGGACCTTGTTATGAAGAAGTTCCAAGAAGAAACTCTGATACTTATGACTAAACATTTGGCACACTTGAGCAATGATTTCTTAAATAGAGTTAGAATGAACACAATTTTGAATTGGCAGGTATGTAGTGCCGGGTGCACTTGTATTAATTTTCTTCCAATTGCACGTGATCTTATTGCCATAATTTTATTAGGTAATATCAAATTTTAGTCATTTATAGGGCTGTGTCAAACTGATTATTTTGTGTTTCAAACAGGTAGTGACATTTTCAAGCTAAACTATAAGCAATTGCATTATTGTATCTTGGTAGCACAGAGAATGGCTTAATTAGACCAGGAAGTCATTCAAGTACTGAAATCCACCATCAAAAGTAAAAAACACTATAAAGTAATTTTTGCATTAACTTTAAAGAGTAATCCGGCTGAAGAGTTTTGAATGACACATCAGAGGTTTTTATAAGAACAGTAGTATTTTAAAAATTTTAACCACATCACTCATATGCATATTTTGACTTATTATTTAGTATGATTCCGTTAAAAATTTAATTAAATATCCATTTTTTGTAACTTGGAAAGTACATAATTCTGCCAATTGAGGTAGTAATAGTTTTTACTTCACTGGTATTGTTAAATTGCACACCTTGTGTTCTGTGAAAATAATGATCTTGCAGAAGTTGCTTTATCTTCTTCAGCTCTTGACTTAGCATTATTATTATTTTACTTTAAACCTAAATGTAGAAAAGTAATTATTTTATGAATGATACACAATGCTCATTTTACACAAAAAGTTATTGACAAGTGATATTTTGCTGCCAAAAGATAAAGATTCACATAAAAGTATTTCTGGGTAAGGATTTTGGTGATTCTGTCACTTGCCAAGTTGTCACCAGAATTGAAGAGATCATTTTGAAAAAAGTCAATCAAAATATAAAAACAAAAAATTAAATGATTGTCTAATGTCAACATAAATTTTTCTTAGCCTATTTTTATTGCTTGAAATTTTTTTTACCTACAGAGCTATGTTTGATGTCATTTGTTATTTGTGAGTTGTATTTAACTACTGTGGCAGGCATGGCTGCTTGTCAGTACTAAATTAGGCTCCCTTTCATGTTGGAATTTAAGAACAATTGTTGTGGTTTTGATTCTTAAAGACTGTTATGGTGGTAAGCTTCCTTTATTAATGAAGGACTATGCCATACTTTTCAGGTAATTTTAATCTTTTCCTTTCAGAACATAACTGATCATTTTTTTCAGGTATTTTCACCTGTTCCTTTTACTCAGTACCATCCAAGTACAGTGGATGAAAAAATATCATATCAGAAGCTTGATGTCAGCAGAACAGTTGGCCACTTTGACAGATACAACTTCGATCACTTGAGCTTTTATGCTGGTGATTATGTTACAGGTATGTACCATTCCTTTTCAAGTACCATAATTACATATAAGGCTTATTAAGAAAAGATAGTTTTACCTATACAAATTCATCACTCATATATGCCCACATTCTTGGTTTCTGAGTGAACTCAGAGTACAATACATATATGTACAGTCTTTTGTCTGACTGCGAGAAGACAATCATCAATAGCACTGCATGTGCCACAGGTTAGCCATCAGTCACTGGCCTCACTCTTTGCATCCTAGAAATAAAGTTGTAAGATCAGTGATATGTGATTGGTAAAAAAAACCTTAGCAAATTTAGATTGTCATTGCTAATTATCTGCCTTTGAAATAACAAATACATACAAGGTTTTAGAAACCCATTGATCATACAATAGCCTTGTGCAAACAGTTCCATTCACACCAGCTTCAAAGATCTTAAATTGCTCCTAAAGGTAAGGTGTAATTTCTAATTGTGTGGAAGTTTGTTGTGGTGCTGCACTTTCCAAGTTTATCACTGTTTTTTCTGTCAGTTGGGATACATCATTCATTATGTTACTTTGATCATAGTTCATAATTGTTATGGTGTATTTATCACTTGTCATTTAGTATCTTTTTGCCTTTTAGTAGATGGCGTATACTTGCTTTTTCAGTTTTCAGTAACATCATCCAGGCAGTTCCTTTCAAGTTACAATGTAGTTTTGCTAGGTTTTGTCATTTGATGTCTAGGTTTAACATCAGAGATTTAGAATAAGTTTTGTCCTTTCCTCATTCACCATCAATTACACATTGCACTGTAGGAATAACTTGAAGTTCTTTGCAGCATCCCTCCAACCCGACACAAAAAGTGATGATACAGTTTTCTGAAATCTTCGGACACCTATTGCTTAATAATGCCACACCTGGTAACTCTAGAAAAGGGGCGGAGCTTCAAAGTCCTCGTGTTTATTGCTTTCTAAATTTCCAGTAACTTCAAACCATAAAGATTCTGTAAAAGTCCTTTAATCATTTATAGCTGAATGCAGTAACATCCGCTATACTATTATTCGTTAAAGTTGGATCATCTTTATTTAAAGTTTACTGTGAAACCCTTCTCATAAGGGATGTCATGACACTAAAATGATGTAAAATTCATGCTTAATTGGAAATGGGATCTTAATGAGAAAAAATGGTAAAATTTGGGCAATAACCAGTAGAAATCATGAGGAACAATACAAGAATGAATGCATTATGAGCTAAGCATAGGCCTATCTAGTATAGAGATACTAGAGTCATTATATTTACTTTGAGACACTGAGTGATAGTATGCTTTAGAAACACAGAGAGAGAGAGAGAGAGAGAGAGAGAGAGAGAGAGAGAGAGAGAGAGAGAGAGAGAGAGAGAGAGAGAGAGAGAGAGATCTGCTTACGTGAAAGCATAGGCCTATTTATAGTTACTTAATTCATATACAGTAGTGCCTCAGGTTACGACATTAATCCGTTTCAAAGCGGCCTTCGTAGCCTGATTTTTTTGTATCTAGAACTACGTTTTACGTGAATATTGCCTAATTCGTTCCAAGCCCTACAAAAACACCACAGTAAATTTTATAATAAAGCTAAATTGATCAATAAACAGTGAAATACAACAATTTGGACCATTCAATAACTAACATAATCATAACTGTACCTGTAAATAAAGTGTATTAGTGTACAGGGTACAAGAAATACTGTATGTACATGTATGTACATATGTAGTAAAATGTGGAACCTTACCTTTCAAGTGAGGCGATGTCCGAAAGTGATGACAGAGGAGGACAAATGGCAGAAAACATGAACACTTAACTTTACGAAACATTAAAAAATGGCAGAAAACATTAACACTAAACTTTATGAAACACATTAACAAATGGCAGAAAACATTAACACTTCTTGATTATCTCCATCTTAGTCTCCATAGAAAGCATCCTCTTCTTTCCGTGAACTTCAGCAACATTCTTGGGACCCATGGCCAATAACTTAAGTAATTAAGTTCACACACAATCACTAACACGAATTTACGTTAACAAACTAAATGTATGTGAATGAACAAATTCCAGGTGTTTACGATAATGCTGCCACAAAAAATGGTCAATGATTGCCTTTACATAGAGGCATGATGGGACAGATGCTGACCAATAGAAGAGTAGGATCGTACGGCAGTGACTAGCATCAGGAACCAATGGAGGAGCGGGAGGATGGTGGCGAGTCTACTTAGTTGGCGGCGCGCCAGTTTTAAAATTGTTCTCGGCGCCCTGGGCGAATCTCGGGACTTTATCCTTTAGCAACCTGAATTATTTTTGTACACAGAAGCAAAAAAATCTTTGTCTTTGCTTTTGTATCCTGGATTTTTTGTACGTAGGGACTTTCATATATAGAGGTTCCACTGTATTTACTTTGAGTCGGTGCACAGATTCCTAGAAAACAGTGTGTTATGGTTGCCAAGATTGCACTTCATTATACTAGATAAAATTTTGAAGGGACCTTAGTATTTAAGTTAATTCTCTTAAGAAATTCATACCCTAATCTTTATTCAATTCAATACTTGCAGTAACATTCAAAGACTATAAAAAGAAATAGAAAATTTTAGCCATATGCTACGGTCACTCTTGCTTTCTTCATAAAGTCTCTACTTTTAAAAATCAACTTTCATCCACAAATCATTCACAAAAAATGCTGCGTAAAGTAAAAATATTTATTGCCACAAATAATTGCAGAGGCAATGAAAGTTTTATATCATGCAAAAAATGCTGATGTATTAGGATATCTTCCAGTCTCGTGGCAAAGTAATGCAACCATGCTAGCTGTGTAGGCTAACTCCGAACTACTTGTAAGGGAGCATAGCCGGAAAATCTTTGAGTTGACAGGCTACTTTAACATGGATAAATATTTCCTTTTAATGACAGTAGCTGTGTAAACCACTACTAGCATTCAATCCATTTCAGCGTCAAGTCATTAAAGTGTGAAAGCTAAACTTCTTGAGTGCCTCCTTCCATCATAGAAAATGCTCTTGCGGATTTACTAGATTTGTTAAACCCACCTTAGCCGTTACAATTTTTGACCGCTGTTGACACTAGCTAACTTTAAATGTTTAGGAATACAAACATAAATTTATAGAAATTAATGTCCATTACTGCTTATGGTGATGTAAAATAATCCTGTTCAGTGAGAAAAATGAGTAAATAGTATCATCGTGATACGGAGTAACATACGGAGTAACACAACTAGCTAGCACTCTTCCAGATCTCTATAAATGAATGCCTCTGAGAAATTCAATTACTTCGGACATACATATATTGGTTTGAGGTATTTGAAAGTTTTTGTTTCGCAGTTTCAACTTATTATGATACAATTTGCATTGTATTTTCATATTCTAGAGTAAATTTAGTGAGATTATGCCTTTTCAGTACAAATGAGAAATTCGATGAAAAAAAGCTAATGAAAACTGTATCCTCAGTTTACATACTGATTGTACATCAATGCATATTCTCTTCCAGCTCCTAACAATTGTTTCATAGTGCAACTGCAAGGTTTTCTTGTTACACATTTAAAACCATTTTACTTTGTTTCCCTTTCAGCACTGAATGACCTCATAGGTCACAGGTCTTTGCCCTAAATTTTATATTCCATTTCCATGATTATAAAGGGATCAGAAATGGTGAAGCCTCTGCTTCATCATATGTCACATTACTTTAGACGAGCTTGAAGTATGGTATTGTTATTGAATAGTCTTAACCAGACCACTGAGTTAACATTCTTCATTTTCATGATTGGCCTGAAGGTTTATCCCTGATGGACTAGACCTTATGTAATATATAGCAAGTCCTTTAAACTGTATACCTACTATATTAAGTCTGATGGACTAGACTTTACATACTGATCGTACATCATGCATATTTCTCTTCCAGCTCCTAACAATTGTTTCATAGTGCAACTGCAAAGTTTTCTTGTTACACATTTAAAACCATTTTACTTTGTTTCCCTTTTAGCACTGAATGACCTCATAGGTCACAGGTCTTTGCCCTAAATTTTATATTCCATTTCCATGATTATAAAGGGATCAGAAATGGTGAAGCCTCTGCTTCATCATATGTCACATTACTTTAGACGAGCTTGAACTGTATACTGTATTAAGTTCTGTTCTAAGAGTTTATTTGGAAGTTAAACAACCAAGTTCTGTTCTAAGAGTTTATTTGGAAGTTAAACAACCAAGTTAGCTCAAGTAGCTTAAAAATATAATAACTGAGCATACTAAAACTGTGTTGCTGGTTGAGAATGGGACACGTCTTATGAAATGGGTTTAACTGGAAGAATTTTCCTGTGGAGATGGGTTGAGTAAGAGGCAGTGTGGGTACTTTCTAAGTCAGTGTCACAAATTTCTGACGAGACATAGACTTCCATGAACTAATATCAGAGCAAGACAGGCAATTTTACAATCAGGTGTTTTCTCACACCTGGAAAACTGTTAACTATTCTTTATACTATTGACAAGAAAATTGAAGATACAACTCAACAAAGGGGGTGGAGCTTCAAGTCATCATGTTCGTTTCTTTCTAGATTTCCAGTAACTTTAAACTATAAAGATTTTGTAAAAGTCCAATAATCATTTAAAGTTGAATGCAGTAACAACCTTCATATTATTATTCGTTTAAAGTTGGTTTGGTAACGTCAGTTCAGAGAAGAACATCGATCATCCTTCTTTAAAAGCTACCATGAAACTTTTCTCATAAGTGATGTTATGACACTAAAATTACGTAAAATTCATGCGTAATTGGAAAGGTTGCACAGATATATAAAGTATTATATCTTGCAAAAACTGCTGATGTGTTAGGAGATCCTTCAGCCTTGTGGAAAAGTAATTCAGCTGTGTTAGCTGTGGAGGCTAACTCTGAACTGCTTGTAATGGCAGCATAGCCAGAAAATTTTGACAGCCTACTTTAACCTTGGTAAAGGTTTCCTGTTAAATGGCTTTGTAAACAGCTACTAGCATTTGATCCATGTAAATGTCAGTCATCAAAGTGTGAAAGCTATTACACCAGTATCCAGTGACTAGTGCTTTCGCAGCTAAAGCACTTGGGCTCCTCCTCACATCATAGAATACACTCTTGTGGATCCAACTAGATTTGCTCAACCTAATTTAGCCATTGTAACATTTACTACCATTGACGTCTACTAACTTTAAATACTTTGGAATACAAACGTAAATTTGTAGAAACTAAAATATAATTACAATCACCACTTATAAAGAAAAACTAGTAATATTGTTGTTGTGATATGTAGGGCTACAATGAGAAATTCACACACTTGTCTTCCAGATCTCTATGAACAAATCCATCTGAGAAATTCCAATTACTTTGGACATATATCATGTTCTTAAGTATCAGAACATTTTGTTTTGCAGTTTAACTTGTATAATCTGCATTGTATTTTCATATTCTAGAGTAAATTTAGCGAGATTATGCCTTGTTCAGTAAAAAACAAATGGGAAATTCAATGAACAAAGGCTAATGAAAAATGTATCATCACTCTCTGCCGATCGTACAAAATAAGGTAGGTTCTTCATTACTTATGGTTTGAAAGCTTGAGCATTTTACATTTACAAATGGTTTTGGTTTTACAAATGGGATACTTTAGTTCCTGCAAATAGTGTATTGAAAATCTCTGCTTCGCCTTCTGTCTTGTGTTTTCTTGGGAAAATGACAAGTTTTTAATAAATTTGTATTTTTCATCGCTAACAAACCTGAGGTGTTAACAATAGGATAATCTTCTTGCGCCAGCTGGAAACCAGTTAAAAATAGTCAAAGATTGTAAAGCAAGGAATCTGTGGTATCTGGCAACTCATGCATATATGAAGTGGAAGCTGGTCACCAATTAGACGTAGAACACCGTGACCTGTCAGTCTTTCCCCCAACCCAGGAAAAGAGAGGAACGGCTAGAGGTGGGCAGTAAATGTTAAGACCTCAGGTTTGTTAGCTATGAAAAATACAAATTGATTAAAAATGTTCATTTATTCATACACCGAACAAACCTTTGGTCTTAACAATAGGATAAACTTATACTTGGAGGGAGTTACAAGTACCCTAAACCTGGCTGGGAGTTAACCAACCCCACCTAACCACCCTTCCTAGAAGAACGAGTTCTAAAGAAGGAGCCCAAGTCCATGAGAGAATAGACAATCGTATATCCAAAAACTAAGCCGTCTGGCTTGAAACACAATGATATATGACCATGTTGTTGTTGTTTTTGATTAAGCTGACCTTGTGTCAGCACGGGCTCTTGCTCACAGAGCAGCCCGTAAAGTATATGACCAGAATCATTGCATTCCAGGAACAAAAGAAAACTTCCCTGTTCAAGCAACAAACCATGCAAGCCACAGAGGTTTGTCACCACTCCTCACTCCCATTTGCTAGAGAGAGGAACACTTGCTACTGAATAGCAGATTTGTCTATGATATAGTAACAAATACAAAACCACCACCAGTATGACCAACCTACTCACCTGTACCAAACCAGTTCCAGCATATGATGTGTCTATTCTTTCAACTGCCCATAGGAAGGAGAAAGGAAAAAAGAGAAAGAAAGAGGCCAGCCAACTCACTCATTCTCTCTTCCACACAATCATCTTGGGTAAGATACAAAATGTTCTGCCAGGGGCACTGGGTGAATTACACAACTCTTTGGGCAGCCACCACCAAACCAAAGGAAAAAGTGTCCTAAGACCTGTGTGCAATGTCCTTTAGGTAAAAGGAAGTGAATGTGGATTGAAGTAGCCAAGAACCATCGCTCAAAATTATATGAACAGACATGATTTACTTAAATGCCAGAGAGGAACTTGTACCTCTGATGTCATGTGCTCTAGACTGCACAGACTCAGTAACAGCCCTAGCATGTGAGGAGTAAGCCGGTTCAATCGTCTCACATAACCAGATTGAAATTGTGTTCTTGGACATTTCCCCTCTGGACTGGCCTGTGCTGACAAAAAGTCTATGGCACCTAGGCTTTAGGTGACAAGTCTTTTTTTAGATAGTATCGCAGCACTGTGACAGGGCAAAGCCAGAGATTTTGGGGATCGTTGTCCACAAAGTCTTTCAGTGAGGGAATGGAAAACAAGGCAAATCTGCCATTGTGCACTGAGGGATTCTGGGTCTTAGCCACGAATTCTGGGACAAATTCGAAGGCCACAGACCCCCAACCCCTAGTTTGTTTAACATCATAACTAAGGCCAAGAAGCTCCCCAACAGGAAAATCATCTTTCGAGTTAGATCCCTGTCTCATGACCAATGTAGGACTAGAGAAAGGTCCCACGCAGGAGGCTTTAGTCCTCTTGGAGAATGGGACTGTTCGAAACTCCTGAACAACAAGATTTCCCAGGATGAAGAGATGTCCACGCCTTTCAAGCACAAAACCAAATCCAAGGCTGCTCTGTAGCCTCTTGATAGCTGAAACAGAAAGAACTTTCTCAGCCCTGAAGATCAGAAAATCTTTTATCTGCTGAACTGAGGCTCTTTAGTGGAGAGAAACCCTGTCGACGACACCAATCACAGTAGACTGTCCATTTTCCTTGGTAAACTGCTGACAAAGGTTTCCTGAGATGGCTGGACATTTGGCCTGCAGCCTTTCTAGAAAAACCTCTCACTTGGAGGAGATACTTGATAGTTGGCAAAGGAGCTGGCACCATGGAGAAATTCTCTTGGAGCCTCTGACAGAAGACGGAAGGTACAGGAACCACTCCACTTGAGGCCACAGAGGTGCCACCAAGGTCATCCTGAGATTTCGAGAGCTCGATGGATCAGGCAAAACGGAGGGAAGGTGTACACCTTGAGATTGTCCCAAGGGTGTTGCAAGGCGTCCTCTGCTAGAGCAAGAGGATCCGGGACCACATAACAATAAACCTCCAGTTTCCTGTTGAAGTGAGTGGTGAAGAGGTCTAGCATAGGCCTTCCTCACATGTGAAAAAGACTGTCTGCCAAGTCCTGATGCAGAGACCACTCTGTGCCCAGGATTTGGTCCCAACGACTCGGCTTGTTGACCACCACATTCCTCTTGTCTAGAATGTACCTGGCGAAGAGCTCCACCAAGTTGTCGATTGCCCAAAGGTGCAGCTCGACTGTCATCGAGTGAAGTTGACAAGACCCCCTATTTGTTCAAATAAGCAACCACATTTGTTGTCTGATGTCAGGACGATGGAATGACCCTATAACCTCTCCCAGAACTCCCACAGGCCTAGGAAACCTGCTTTCAATTCGAAAATGTTGATATGAAGCAGCTTGTCCTCCACACTCCAAATACCTGAGGCAAGATCTTCCAGGTGAGCACCCCAACCATCGATGGAGGCATCCAAAAACAGAAGAAAGTCTGGAGGGGATGAATACAGAAGGACTCCCACCATGAGATTCTGGTCATTTAACCACCAACGTAGGTATTTCCTCACCTCTTCTGACAGAGGAACTCTCTGCAGAGGGGAATCTCCTGCCAGAGACCAGAAGTACTTGTCTCCACTGTAGAGAGCAAAGGTGAAGGCGACCGTGAGGGACCAGCTTCTTCAGAGAAGACAAAATCCCTAGTAGGACCTGCCACTGGTGAGCTGGCTGTTTGGACTGTGACAGGAAAGAGCATGACACCGACCTGAACTTCTCCAACCTCTGGTATGATGGAAAAACCCTCGATGCTGCTGTATTTATATCCATGCCCAGATAGAGAGTTCTCTGGCTGGGAACCAGATTGGACTTCTCCAGGTTTACTACTATGCCTAGCTCCCAACAAAACTGAAGAAGGTGACCCCTGTCTTGAAGTAGTTTCTCCCTGGAGCTTGCCAAGACCAGCCAGTCGTCAAAGTGTCTCAAATGTCGAATCCCTTCCAGAGCTTGGTCCATATGGCCTAAATTTCATAGTCAATCAATCAACAGTCGAATCCCTTGAGCATGAGCCCATGTCGAGACTAGGGCAAAGACCCTTGCAAACACCTGAGGGGCCATAGTCTATCCTTAGCAAAGGACCTTGAACTGGAAGACTTGGTCTCCCAAACTGAAGCAAAGGAACTTCCTGGACAAATGGTGGATTGGAATCAGAAAGTAAGCATCCTTCAAGTCTCTTGACAGCAAGAAGTTGTTGTCTCTTATCGCTGCCAAAACTGTCTGGGGCGTCTTCTTCCTGAACCTTGTCTTCCTTACAAAGTGATTCAGTGTGGAAAGGACGATCACTAGTCTCCAGTCGCCTGTAGCCTTCTGAACCAGGAAAATCTGACTGTAAAACCCCGATGAAGGATGATGCACTTCTTCCTCTGCACCCTTGTCTAGCATCTTCAACACTTCCTCCCGAAGAGACAAGTACTTCAGAGAGCCGTGAGCACAGGTCAGGTTGGGAGTCTGTCCGAGAGAGGGGGGGAGAGAAGTCAAAGGGTAGTAGATACCCCACCCGAAGGACATCTACTACCCACTTCTCCTCTCCATGCAATGCCATTTGGCCCAATGGCCTGCCAGGCATCCCCCTACCTGCGGCAATGGAGAGGGAGAGGCGCCCGCTTTACCAGCAACCCCCTCTGCCCCTTCCTCTAGAGCCCCTCCCAGCCTTATAAGGGCGAGATTGAAAGGGATGCTGTTGCTGTCTTGACTTTGACAGAGAAGCAGATTGAGAGGCTCCCACAGAAGTCGAACGCCTGGTGTACTTGACAGGAGGAGACCATCTTGTCTGCTGTTGCGGAGAGGGAGGAGGAGGAGGAGGAGAATGAGCCTCCGATGTAGATACTGCCTGATGTACTAGCCTATCTTTGGTACCAACAAGGACTCCAAATCTACGGACCCCGCCACCTTCAACAAGGCTGTGTCCCTCCTAGCCAGGAGGAGGTTGGCCCAAAAAGTCGCACTAAGATGGCCTTGATACAAAATGGCCTTAGCCCCAGACTGCAATAGCTTGACAAAGAAGGAAGAACATACAGAACCTCCCTCAGCTTGATCCGACGCTATCCTGGCTATCACAGTGGACCACAAGTCCAACCAGAACACAGTCTAGAAGATGGTAGAAGCAGTAGCCCTCATAGCCAAGGCCTCATGCAAAGAAAGTGATGGACCTTCAGACCTAACCTGATCCAGGGTTAAACCAGGCTCAAGACGGATCACGTCTTAAATTAAGGTGACGGGGCATCAGCTGAACCATATTGGTGGAATAATACTTCCTGTGCCGCACGAGAGGAGGAGGAAAGAACTTCGAGGACCTATTGGAGCGCAGAGAGCCATCTTGGTCTGAAACCTCAGCGTTAACATGCTGCAAGATAGACTGAGCATGCCCCGACAAAAAAAGCTCAAACGAAGCCTTAATATCTTGCCTTGGACCTAGCAAGGCCTTTATACCCATAGGAATCATAGAAGACCGAGTCTGCATTCTACATCCAGGATTATTGAACTCACAAATGAGATCAGTAACCTCTGAGAAAGAAGACAGAAACTCCTGGCTCTCTCCCTCCTCTGGTTCTCGTAAAGGAGACTGATGATGCATAGAAGGTAGCTTGGAAGAATCCTCATCCTTCCCTAACGGCACTGGAGAGGCTTCCCTAGGAAGCTGGGCATATGCCTCCCACTAGTTGGAGTGGGGTCCCCTAACTACCAAAGATCCTGAAAGAGAGGGCTTTGGAACATGGCCATGCTAAGAAACCCGTACATGGTCTCCAGCCAAACTGTGTACGTGCAACGAACCACGTACACGTTCGCGGGACGAATCACATACAAGTACATGGCCGTGCTAGAACACACCAGTACAGTCTTGAAACAGGGAACAATGCTGAAGCGAACTTCCTGAAAGGAGACTGATTCCTAAGGTCCCAATCTTTTGAAGGTGAACAAGAAACATGTCCATGGACCACAGTTGCCTCACGTTCTCACCGTCAACCACAACACGTTTGCAGAGAGAAGAATCTTTGGAAGATGCAGGAGACACTGTTGTAGCATGCACCCTCAACTTCTTAGTTTAAGCCTTATCATCTTTATGACAAACTGGAACAGGTACAGTAGACGGAGATGGTTGAGATGGAGGGCTAACACTTCCATGGTCACGTACATGTATGTGTAAGGGGAGACACAGCCGTGTAGAGAAGTCAACGAAGCACTCTTCTCAAAGAAGACGACACCACAAAGTCCATAATTCTCCAATGTTTGACTCGAGGGCAAGGAGGGGGAGAAGGAGATGGAGGAGAGAGCTTACTCCTACAGCATCTCTTGCTAGAAGGAGAAGAAGAATCACTCCTTCTATGACTCTTCTTGCAGAGAGAGCAGAATACCTCTCCCAAAAAACAGAGTCCAGCCTCTCGACCATAGCTTGAAACAGCGTCTCCGATGGCTCAGCAAGAGGTTGTGATGTCATCATAAGTGAAGATGGAGATGATGTCACAACAACGGGAGGTAGAGACGCCAACGCAGCTGATGTCATAGGCTGAGAGGATGCTAAGAGTGATGTCACAACATCTCGAATGGCAGAGCTGGTTGATGGCCTCACTGGCAGAGCAATAAAGGGCAACCCAGTAAGTGTCGACGTTGACGAGGCATCCCACTAGGAGGCAGCACACGAAAGCCAAAGTATTGTAGGCCTGGAGGTGGGAGTACTGTCAAGGGGGCCAGCTGGGGAGGTACAAACAGCCAAGAAATGGAAGAGTAGGCCATCCAAAGAGGGGACACCCCGTAGGCCTAGATGCCCAAACAGTGACCATCTTGTTTGATTCGGGATCTGAAATAAAGGAAGCAGAAGGCATAGCCTCCTTCCTCTCGGGAAGGACATTATATCCTGCGGGAGAGAGGGCTACAGTAATTATAATGTCATCTTGTGCAAGTCCTGGTACTTCTAACGACGATTCAATGGCAGAAGAGGAAGGAGACGGCGGTACAACCAATGCAGAGGGAACGCTTCTGGCAGAAGGGGATGCTGAACCATCCAAATGAGGAGGCAAAAAACCCTCCCAAGAAAGACAAGTGGATACTGTTCGATGCTCCCTCTTCTTGTAGAACGCCCTCCACTGCAACACAGGCCAGGAACGACATTCCAGGCAAGGATTAGTAATGGTACAAAAATTCGATCAGCACCTAATGCATGTCGTCTGGGGATCTGTAATGGTAGCAGCCAAAAACCTGGAGCACGGAAATCCCTGAATGCCCAAGTGTGACGGGATCACAAGCTTTTTTTTTTTTTTTTTTTTTTTTAAACAAGTGGCAAATCCCCCCCTACATAAACCTAATCAATCCACTTTCTTCTTTACACTACAGCATACAAGCAGGACAATTGACCTATACCTACACACACAAAACACATGTACTTACCAACTCCAGATACTCAGGCTGTGCTGTGCTGTCCGCTGGTCAAGGTCACTGAGATATCAACAACAACAACACAAAAACCAAGAACCACAACCCAACAACAACCAAGGACCACAACTCAACAACACAACACCCAAGGACTACAACCCAACAACAACAACCAAGGAACAACCACAACTCAACAACACAGCAAACAACCAAGAAACACAACCCAACAACACAGCAAACAACCAAGAAACACAACCCAACAACACAGCAAACAACCAAGGACCACAGCCTCACATATAACAACAAAAACTCAACAAGACCACAAAAGACCACTGCACAAACAACACAAAAAATCACAATAGTACAGGCACAACAACTCTAAGCAACAACACCAGACTCAACAATAACTAAAACCAAATCAACAAAACAACTCAAACGAATTCCAATGCCTTCACTAGACTGCTGCCAACACTACTGTCTCTCACAGCTTCTGCCTAAAGACTCAATAAAAAGACTCACTCAAAACACAGAACTCTGATCTCCAACAGCACCAGCAGACAACCCAGAACTCGCCAACAGCCAATCCAATCGTTAACCATCCAACCACCAATTACTCTCTCTCACAGACAGACGTTGTTAAATGGAACTCCATAACTCCTCCATATTTCCTCCCCCGTTACATTTGACACATCTTACACTCACAACACCCACACTAAACAGCCTTCCGCAACACCCACGGATGCTCGGACGCAGGTCCCCTGGATCATGTTTGAGGGCCCTCATGCACACACTCAGTTACACCGCCATCAACTTTTCCCAGACCACTTCCAGTCAGACTACCATTACCATCTCCCTCACTACCATCCTCCCAAATCCCATTCAGTATCTCATCTACCCCTTCTAACCTTTGTCCGAATATCTCTCGTAACTCTGCCAACAAATCACTTACCTCATTTACACTCTTGCCAAACTCCTGAAGAGACTCATTCATACTGCCAACTACATCCTTACCACCTGATTCCTTTCCTGGTGAAACTTCTCTAAACCCTGACGATTCAAACCCACACATGCTATATGTATCATTCTTCCCCTCAAAGTCATCCGTATTACATGCCTTATCCACTATTTTTACCCTAACACTAACCCCTCTATCATGCAGCTCACGTTTCTCTCTTTTGTTCCCTTTCCTTACCTTCTTCTGCTTTCTTCCATACTCAACAACACCAACTGCCAATCTTCCAGACCCATCTACTCACTGACACTCGGCTCACATTTATTCACCCTCAACCACTCACCCATCACACACTCCCAAACATACTGTCGCATACTAGAGGACCCACCCAACTGAATCCCCTCAACATCTAGTTTCCCGAATTCCCTGCCTGACTCATCGTCTTTCGCCTACACACACTCGCCACGTGACCTTCCATTCCACATTCAACACACTTCGCACGCTGTTCTTTACACATCCTAGCATAATGCCTGTTCTTCCCGCAGTTGCCGCAAACCACGTTCATACGGGTACCCCGACATTCACTAGCTATGTGCCCTGCCTGTCCACAGACATAACATTTAATATCCCTATCTTACACTCGCTCACTAAATGCCCTGTTTGCCCACACCCGAAGCACGCTCCTAACGCCCACCGACATTCATTCTTCCTGTGTCTTGGCTTACCACATCTATAACACTACTGCTCTCTCTCACAACTAAACTGACCCCACTCTTCCAACACTCGCACTCCTATCTCTTTTAGGGCTAACTACACTCACGTTACTTGCCCTAACACTCCTATCTACCACTCGCTCTGCCATTCGCCTCGGCCCTTCCAAAACTGCCTCCCTATAGCTTTTAAACTCTGGTACAACCTCAGCTACTTCAGTCCTAACACTAACACTCCTACTCTCATACACCTATCTAACTTGTAATCTTCTACTATTTCTAAAGTGTCGTTCCACGTCAACCTTTCATTTGTCCATCGCATTTTCTCCTTATGTTTCAGATTTATAAACTCATATACACACTCTGGCCAACAACTTTCGGACTAACTCCTTACATTTATTTATCCCTTCGTCCCCAAACTTTTTCCTGGCTAAGTTTCCTGCACACATACATCGACAATGACTCACCAACATTCATTCTTGCCTTTTCAAAATCTTGCTTTCTCCTATATCTAATGCTACCATATTCCTCGTATTGTGCACATCGGGGTACCTCTCTCATATACAAAGCCTCTCGTACTTCCTGCTCACTCTCACTCTCACTTTTGCTACTTCCATTCTGACCCCTCTTTCCCTCTTCCGAATACAGCGAGTCAACTTCCATACTCACATCCATACTCCTGACTGCGCTCTTCTTACCTTTCTTTCTACCAACCTGTTTCCACTCGCCACTATCTAAATCACTCTCAGCCCTTTCCCCAATGTATTCAGTCCTAGTCTCATCCTGTCCGTCACCCTTACTAACCTTCTTTCCCTTAGTCGTCTTCTTTTCCTCAGCCCCCTTCTTATTCTTGTCCTCAGGTTTATCCTTATCCTGTGTGTTCCCCTTCTTTCCCTTACCTAACACAACCAAATCACCTTCGTCAGTCATACTCTCATCCACTCGCTCTTTCACTTTCTTTACCACTCCTGGCCCGTCACAAGACCCAGGAGGCCTACTTCCTACAGCTCCCTCTTCCATGAATCCCTTTATCATTTTGTGCATCATCTCTTGCACTGTATTCATCATTACCCCGAATTTTTTTGTCCATTTTCTCAACCATTCTCTCTTCCGCTGCTTTCACCTCTTCTTTCATTTCCACTTTCGCACTCCTTAGCATTGCTCTCATTTCCTCCAATTCGCTCTAAAGCTCCTCACACTCTACCCTCAACCTCTCATTCTCCACTTCCAATCTTTCCTTAGCTTCCCTCACCAACCTCAGCTCCTCCTTCAGCCTCTCTATCTCCTTTAACCCTTCCATCCTCACTTTCTCCACCAATCACACAACTCAATACCACAATCATCCTGCAGCTGTCGCAGGATGAATTCCAATGCCTTCACTAGAGTGCTGCCAACACTACTGTCTCTCACAGCTTCTGACTAAAGACTCACTAAAAAGACTCACTCAAAACACAGAACTCTGATCTCCAACAGCACCAGCAGACAACCCAGAACTCACCAACAGCCAATCCAATCGTTAACCATCCAACCACCAATTACTCTCTCTCTCTCTCTCTCTCATACAGGCACATGCATTGACGAGGCCTAGAAGAATTGGAAGCCTCCATGATAATCAACAAGGTACATACACAAACACACTGAAACAAAGAAATCATGGGCAAGCAAAGCAACCAGCTTGGGAAAGAGAATACAAGCAACTACTCACCAAGGCAGTCACTGTTCTATGCGTGGTCGATGAGATGATGACCAACTTCCACCTCGTATATGCATGAGTTGCCATATGCCACAGATTCCTTGCTTTACAATCTTTGGTTGTTTTTAACCGGTTTCCAGGTGGCACAAGAATATCCTATTGTTAAAACCAAGGGTTTCTACCTTGTATGGACAACTCTATGCTCTGCAGTAGGTCAAGTTTGTTGTTTTGGATGGCGGATACCCAGAGGACAACCATAGTGGGGACTTATAATCCTGCATAAAATATCTTCATTTGTTGTCATATTCATAACTCCATAAGACTTAAAGTTTACCCCTCCCCAAAAAAAAAATTGCTGGGAATAGTTAATTAATCTGGTTAAAGCAGTTGTAGCTGTCTCTACATCTTCATTTTCCTCCATGTTGACTTGTGGAAGGAGCCAATGATTTTGAACATTTATACCAGTCTTTTATCATTTGTACGATGGAAACCAGTTTTTATTATAATTTGTACAATGGAAACCAAATAAAAAGATTTTTAAAATAGTTTTGAAGGTGCTAAAAAGCACTCCACAAATTACTGAAAACTACAAATTTCTGTTTTACGTTTTTAATAATCTTGATTGCTGAAAACTTGAAAAGTTCGGTGAAAATAATCTTGACTGCAGAGCACATCAATAGTTCTCCTCTGAAAATGGAAGCATAATTTAGTAAAGAAATTTGGCTACTTTTATCATTTAACATTAAACATTATGCTTAATGGAGATTTGGAGATAGTATGGATAATCCAGGAGAGAGAGAGAGAGAGAGAGAGAGAGAGAGAGACGAGAGATGAGAAGAGGAGGAGAAGAGAGAGATGGAGAGAGAGAGAGAGAGAGAGAGAGAGAGAGAGAGAGAGAGAGAGAGTGTGTGTGCATGTACTTAGTTGAGAATGGGGTTGGTTAACCAGTCGCAACAAGTTGCACAAACTAAATTAGAAAGGACTTTAAGACTTCACTGCAGATTCTAAGACCAATATAAATTGGAGCAAAGCTTTTTAAAGATGTATGTGAGGCTCAGCCATAAAATTAACTTTTGTAATTTAAAATCTTTTGTAATTTAAAATAGCTAAGATTTAAAAACGGTGCTTTGTACAGTAATGTGAACATTGTTCAGCTCTTCAATTTACATAGTAAATTGTGTATCGTGTTATGTGCATTTTTCACTTTTGGCTTGTGTATGTACAGTATACACTTTTCAGTTTGTGCATATCAAAGATTAGGCTTAAGAATTTTTTTTATGGCTAACGGATATCAAATGGTTTCTCTTGCAAGTTTAATGAAGATGTCAGTTATAGATATAATTTGAATAATAAACACGACTGCTTTCCTTTTTTGTATAGAAAATTTGAAGCTTACTGATAAGGTCCAGGTATCTGTTTTAATGGTTATAAAATGCCAGGCATACAGTGGGTGTAAGGCAGTGTAAAGTATAGCCGTCATTTGTTTATACATAATGTTTTTAATGATGCTTGGTAACTGAATCATTATAACTTTTGAGTATAAGGAGGAATATGTACCTTACTATTGTCAGTTTAATTTCGTGTCCACCTACCCACCCATGAGTGAGGTTGTGGCACATGTGCATGTGTACCTTGTGATTGGCTGACAATCAATGTTTCCAGTATTGTTGGCTTATTGTGATAAATGTTAAACCGTTTCTAGACAGTGTAAAAAAACTGTCTACTCAGATCAAACTCAAACAAATGATGGGCTTTCAGATCTCACTGTTATAACCCAGGATACACATTAGACCTGTGCCCATAAACTTTTCAGATTACAAGATTTCCTTATTCAGATTTTATTCTATATACAATTTCATTGCATGAATGAAAAAAATAACTCTGGTGTTATATCCACATCAGTGAGTTAAAGAAATAACCTCTATTGATGTTGACCTCTAGAACATGAAACATTGGCAAGTGAACTACAGGTCTGTTCGTCAGATATTTGATTTTACTGGCCTTCTATTAACCCTCTTACGCCGACTGGACGTATTTTACGTCGACATTTTTTGTCTCCCGTGTGCCGACTGGACGTATTTTACGTCGACTTACAAAAGTTTTTTTTTTTTTTTTTAAATTCGCGGAAAAATACTTATAGGCCTACCAGCCTAAAACTTGTTTTGAATCACGCACCTTGGGGGATGCTGGGAGTTCACGGATCAAGGTGTTTTGTTTTACAATCGTTACGCAGGCGTGCAAGCGCGAATTTCTTTCCTTTCTTCCCGCACTAAAAAGTATCTGTGACACATCTCTGAAATTATTTCGTCACTTTGACATAATTTTTGTACCATTGTAAATTAGCCGTTACACGAAGTATTATATATGAAAATGTGCGCATTTTTATGTAGAATACAACAATAAAATATTCATGATTGTATGCTTTATCAGTTTTGAGATATTTTCATATAAATAACGATAATTGCCAAAATTTCAACCTTCGGTCAACTTAGACTCTACCGAAATGGTAAAAAAAATGCAATTGTAAGCTAAAACTCTTATATTTTAATAATATTTAATCATTTACCTTAATTTTGCAACTAATTGGAAGTCTCTAGCACAATATTTCGATTTATGGTGAATTTAGGAAAAAACTTTTTCCTTCATCCGCGCAGTAACTCTTCCGAAAAAAATCATACATGTGTGACGGTACTTACTTTCTTTGCACAGATCTAAGGTAACGTGTGCCGTGGAGGCTGTACTTTGGGGAATTAGGCTTATATAAATTCTTCTTGTCTTGCTCAATGTTCTTAATCTGGAATTCGTTAAAAGGAAGGGTTCTACTTTTAGATGAGAAATGAAATTGATATATTCATACAAATTACGTTTTATTCTTCGTTAGGGGTTCTTACAAGTGTTTTTTTCCACCTTCTGAGTTACTGGGCTTTTGGACTGATAAAACTTAATTGGCACTTGTTGCAATTACGAGTCTATAGGCACGACGGGGAATTTTTACTAAGTATTGATTGTCACTTTCACTGTCTTTGATTGCTTCGCACACCACACTTTTGCAACTGTTCTTCTTCTGGGGATTCTTCTGTCGTTTCTCTGTTTCACGGCCATGCCACTGCAGTTCTCCCCTCAGGCTCCCCACGGTTGTTCTCTCTCTTGGGCTTCTCTGTTCCCCTTTTTTCTCTGCTCCCTTTTTCCCTTTTTCCCCTGCTCTCTCTCTGTCTCGCCTTTTTTGTTCAGTTGAAATCTCCTTAGCCCCGCCTTTGGATTTTTGGATTCTGACTGGGTGTGGCATTTTCTGAAAGACTTTTTGTCTCTTAGTGGCTACTAACTTCATACGAGACCGCCTTCCTGTCAGGTCTTCTACAGTAATTCGTAGGCTTTGAATTTGTATACGCCTCCTTCTTCATGTCCTGGCTTCTTAGGGGCGTATGCCTTGGTAACCTCATAGGTCATTCGTTGATACCCCTTTTGGGCTGTCTTATGACCAACACTCATGGCTTTTGATTCGTCGATACTAGAGGCCTACCTTTGGGAGGGTGGAGCTTTTAAGAATTTGGTACTTCCCTCTTTCTAACAACGGGTCATAGAATTCCCTTTTAACGTATGCCAGATGGCTCTCTCTGACCTGTTCACGAAAGGAACGCCGATTAGTCATAGGCGCTAATGAGAGTAGTTTCCAATTTCTCGAAGATGCCTGGGCGATATCGCTGGTCACTAATCGCGGTGGGTCAACGGGACAGAGGCTTTTTGGGGGAGATGAAAACCAGATGTCTAATGGCTAAAAGCCTAATGTTTGGAGTAAACAAATCCCTTCCGCTAAGAAAAATCATTATCGTATTCCCTTTTCCTTGTGAAAATCTTTTTCTTCTCTTATTATCCGTTTCGTGCCTTTTTCTTAAGTATTATTAAGTTATTGTCTTTTGTAATAACGACACTGTGCCACACTATTACACATGCGATTGTGGTAATGTTTGCACAATTTTAAAATCAGCCGTTATATAAAGTTTTATATATGGAAATGTGCGCAATTTCATGCACAATACAACTAAAAACAACCCATGGTTGTAGCTTTTATCAGTTTTGAAATATTTTCATATAAATAATGATAATTGCCAAAATTTCAACCTTCGGTCAACTTTGACTCTATCGAAATGGTCGAAAAACGCAATTGTAAGCTAAAACGCTTATATTCTAGTAATATTCAAGCATTTACTTTCATTTTGCAACAAATTGGAAGTCTCTAGCACAATATTTTGATTTATGGTGAATTTATGAAAAAAATAACATTTTCTTTACGTCCGCGCTGTAACTCTTCCGAAAAAATCATACGTGCGATTGTGGTAATGTTTGCACCATTTTAAATTAGCCGTTACATAAAGTTTTATATATGAAAATGTGCGCAATTTTATGTAGAATACAACAAAAAATAATTGAAGGTTGTAGCTTTTCTCATTTTTGAAATATTTGCATATAAATCACAATAAATAGAAAAAAAACCACGTTCGGTCAACTTTGACTCTACCGAAATGGTCGAAAAACGCAATTGTAAGCTAAAACTCTTACAGTCTAGTAATATTCAGTCATTTATCTTCATCTTGAAACAAATTCGAAGTCTCTAGCAAAATATTTAGATTTATGGTGAATTTAAAAAAAAATCTTTCCTTCCCTCCGCGCACGGATTCTCCGCCACAAATCTCCGAAATGCGTACGTCCCATTCTTGGAATATTTGCTCCGTTTCATATTAGGCATTTCATAGAGTTTTATATATGAAAATGTGCGCAATTTCATGTAGAATAAAACGAAAAATATTTGAAGGTTGTAGCTTTTCTTATTTCTGAAATAATTGCATATAAAAAATATATATATAAAAAATTCGACATTTGGTCAACTTTAACTCGTCAGATATGGTCAAAAACTGCAATTGTAAGCTAATACTCTTACAGTATAGTAATATCCAATCATTTGTCTTCATTTTGAAAGAAATTGGAAGTCTCTAGGACAATATTTAGATTTATGGTGAATTTTTGAAAAAAATATTTGTTTACGTCTGCGCATTACGAATTCATGCATTATTTTGTGATAATATTTTCTCTGTGTTGCTTTTATCATTTTACAATGTGTTATATACCAAAATGATCGCAATTTAGTGTACATTACAACGAAAAAAAAGTAACTTGTTACCTTTAACCGTTTTGCGCACAGCGCGATTTGAATACAATTATATATGAAATTTTGTTTTTGCGCTATCATATATCGCATTATTTATATATGATAATGATAATTTTTTTCATTCCTGATGGTTGCATACTAAACTTCAGGCAATGACAAAAAAAAGGAGCCAAAAATGAACTCTTAATCTTGAAAACTAAGCGCACTGTGATTTTTTGAAAAAAATATTTTTTCCGCTTCCGCGCTCACTCTGAAACACCTCCAGCACATGGGGGAGAATTTTTTTTTTACCGCTTCGGAGTAAGAGGGTTAAGAACACTTTCATTTTACAACAGTCAAAATTACTTTCTTAGTGTAACCTTTATTTATTCTAACTTACGTATCAATCCCATGCCTTAACATTAAAAATATAAGACTAGGCTAACCTTTTATGCCATACATATGTCATCAACCCACTAAGGATGATATAAATTTGATGAAATTTCAGACTTTTGCTTAGTAAGTTATACATATAGCAAAATACTTCTGAGATTGCTCAATCACCGAGTGTTATAATGATTTAAGTACCAAAAAAATTATATAAGTAAAGTATTCTGAAAAGGAAACAGCAATTCCAGTGCCATGCACAAAAATTCATGACCTCCAACTAGGGTTTCTCATTTTGGGAGGATGTCTTTGTCCCGGGATTCCGGGATAAAATTTCATCTAATCCCAGCATCTCTTGGGATGTCTCTTTTTTTATGAATTGTCTCTGTGACTCATTTTTGTTAATGCTACTCTGGCTTTTAACCATATAACCATTGTTTTCAAGTATAGGGTAGTGCCATAGCCACTCTACTATGGTATTCCATTACCCTTTTACTTGAGTTATCTGCACGAGAGTACCCTCATGTGCACTTTACTGTCTTTCTCTCCTCAATTTTTTCTTAACTAGCTGTTCACCCCACAAAGCCTTAGGGTTTGTTGTCTGTTGACTTTTCAGTTGGAGTGACAGTTTGTCATTTAATAATTAATTATAATATGTTATTGTAAATACATAATATTAATGAAAGTAGCTCACAATGTACAGTATAATATAAAGAGTTCTTCATAAATGCTGATGTTTATAGTCAGAGTGCTTTACTTAAAGGTGGCTCATTCATGAATCAGTCCTTAATTGTCCGTAAAATATATGTACAACTTCAGCATAACACCGTACAATATTATGTATATGCTTATTGGTATTTTCTTTTATTACTACTTACTGAAATGTTAATGGAAATTAAAACAAATTTTGAGTACATTCAGTTATATGTTTTTCTGATTACAAAAATAAAATGAATGTCTTTTTTGCAGTTAAAGAGAGAGAGAGAGAGAGAGAGAGTCTAACACACACACACACTCTCTCTCTCTCTCTTTCAATTAACAATAGTTTGTCCCGGAAAATCCTGGGACAATGAGAAAAATCCTGGAATTGTTTAACCCTTGGAAAATGGCCGGGATCCCGGGAGATAAACGCTACCTCCAACCAATATTGAGGTGGTTGCCATAATTATTGAAAGCCCCTTGTTTGTTTGTGTTTGATCGATGTAGATTATTTGATACAAGCTCGTCTATTGTGTGCTGATGATCTTCTATTAACAAAATAAATCGGCATGTTTTGGATCCATGTTTATTAGTATATATATGCATTCAGATGTACTATACTGAAGAAATTGTTTGCATCCTTATCACAGTAAACCTACAATATCAGAAACATTGATTTAAGCCAATTGAGAGCTAGCTACTTGTATTGCCACATCTACCTAAAACTGATTTTAATCAATTTAGAGCTAGTTTCTCACATTGCATCTACCTATAAGCCTATGTTGGTGAGAGGACAGAAAGAATGAAACAAGACTATAAAAAGACTTCCATATGAGGCACTAATTGAGTGTCTGGATTTATGTTGTCCCCCATAACTCAAATGTGCTATGGATTTTTTTTTAATGAACAAAGGTAGCAGGTGTAGAATACCATTAGCGTCTCCAAGAGGCACTTATTCCTTTTGGATATCAAAGTGTGCGTTAGTGATTACAGTCCATGTTTGTATTCAAATCCTGTAAAGTATAGAGAATTTTTCCCTTATCTGTATTAAGTAACATTATTTCAAATACAGAAAAAATTAGAAATATCTGTAATCTATTTCTGGTTGTAATAGCCCTTCCTGGTGAGCTTCCTTTGATGGGTGTGGCTTAGTCTACTGTTCTTGACTAGACCAGTCTTGTGGTGCGAAGTGAGTAGGACTAGCACTTTTCTTCATCTTCTATTGTCATCTACCTTTAATAGGATAATCTTCTTGCACCCACTGGAAGCTGGTTAAAAACAATCAAAGACTATAAAGCAAGGAATCTGTGGCGTCTGGCAACTGATGCGTATACGAGGTGGAAGCTGGTCACTGACCAGGCATAGAACTTTGTGACGTGCTAGTCTTTCTTTGACCACCTTGGAGAGTAGTTACTCTTGCTCTCCTTCCAAGCCAGTTGCTTTGTTTGCCCAAGATTTCTTTTTATTTCAGTGTTTGTGTGTGTGCTTTGTTGTTGTTATGGAGTCCTCCAATTCTTCAAGGCCTCGTCAACGCTTGTGTCCGGGCATTAGGGGTTTTCCGTGTTCCAGGTTTTTGGCTGCTATTATTATAGATCCCCATATGACATGCAGTAGGTGCTGATCTAGTTTTTGTACCATTACTAATCCTTGCCTGAAATGTCGTTCCTGGCCTAAGTCGTTTTACAAGAAGGAGCATCGTAGTTTCTACTTGTCCTTCTTGGGAGGGTTTTTCGCCTCCGTGTTTGGACGTTAAGGCATCGCCCTCTTCCAGGAGCGTCCCCACCGTTTTGGTTGTACCGTTGTCTCCTTCCTTTTCTTCCATCAATTCATCATTGGAAGTATTGGGAGGTGCACAGGATGAAACTTTGTTTAATGTAGCCCCCTCTCCCACTGGATCTATGTTCTTCCTGAAAGGGAGAGACTACACCTTTTGTTTCCTTTACGTATTTCAGGTTCCGAATCAAACCAGATGGCGGCTGTTTGGGCATCTCTAGGCCTACAGAGTTCCCCCTCATTGGATGGCCTTCTCTCGCATTTCATGGTGGCTCGTACCCACCTGCTGGGCCCATTGAGAGTCCCCCCCACCTCCAGGACTACATTACTTAGGCTCTCGTGTGCTGCTGCCAAGCGGGATGCCTGTATCAACGTTGACACTTACTGGGTCACCCCTTATTGCTCCGCAAGTGAGGCCATTGACCAGTGCTGCCATTCAAAATGTCATGACGTCACTCTCATCCCTCTCAGCCTATGACGTCATCTGTGGTGGCATCTCTTTCTTCCTGTGTTGTAACGTCATCTTATTTGCCTGACTTCATCTCTCTCTCTCGTCTGCTCTCTCTGGCAAGAAGAGTCGTAGAAGGAGTGATTCTTCCCCTTCTAGCAAGACATAATAGAGGGAAGAAGCTCTCCCCCCCAATCTCCTGCTTCTTCCTCGCCCTCAAGTCAAATGGAGAATTACAGACTTTATAATGTCGTCTTTTGCGAGTGAGAGGAGTGCATCGCTGTCTTCTCTACACGGCCGTGTCTCCCCCTTACACTTCTATGTTCGTGAGGGTTAGAGGACTGATTCAGTAACTTCTATATACGGCTATGTCTCTTGCCCTATGTGTAAATGTTCATTCTTGCCCTATGTGTAAATGTTCATTCTTGCCCTGTGTAAATGTTCATGGCCATGGTAGACTTGCGAGTCTGAGGAGCGGCAGACGTGTTTCTCGTTCGCCTCTCAAAGACTTGGACCATAAGAATCAGTCTGTCAGGAAGTTCACTTTGTTGTCATTTCCTGTCTCACGATAGAAGTCTTGATAGGCTTCTTCCTAGAGCTATCCCCTTTTGAGGGAGGGCGGGACACATGGTCACTGGTGGTAATCAGCTTTCCCAAAGTAGGGTTTCCACCAGGGTCCCAGCTTGCTTAGGGTTTGCAATGAGTTGAGGTTGTTTGGCTTGTTAGCCTGGTGCCCAAGTTGTCCCTCCTCTCATCGCAACTCTTAAGAGGTGCATTGGGAGGGGTTTGTGTGACCCCCTCAGTGAGGGTGTTTTTTGTTTGGTGTGTACCCTGTCTCCGGATCTGGTTTTACCACTGGCAGTGGGATATTTTGCTGTTGTGGTCCATCCATGGTTGGATGAATTCTGTAGACAGGTTAGTTAGAGTGACTCTTCTTCCTGTGACTCCTTGGGGTTGCAGGCAGTTTCTGTGACCTGCTTGGTGTAGGGTTCGTGCAGCTTGTGTATCTTGTACCCAGTCTACAGATTGGTTTGGGGGGGAAGCTCCTTTCCACCCTTTTTTTGGCAGTTTTTTTTTTTTTTTTGGATGAACCTGGAATGTTTTCATGCTTGAGACATTTGTGCTGTCTGGAGCTTGTGATTCCTACTTGGCCACAGAATGCTGCAGTAGTCCCAGGAAAAGAGTGGCTTTTTGAGATTATCGCAATATTGTCTTTAAATCATGAAAACTAACATGGTGACGATCCAGAGACAGCACATAAAATTTCACCTTCTTATCTAATAAGCTTTTTATGCTTCACAGAGAAGTTTAGTGATTAAAATACTTATTTAAGTTACTTCAGGATTTGCTTGCAGTTTACACAAAAATGCCATTTCAATCATTTTATTGAGAATAAATAATCTTAATATTTAACTTGAGCTTTTTATGTTTTACAGAAAACTTTTGTGTACCAAGTCTTGATAACCATCTTACTTTTCAGCAAGAAGTGCTGCAGCAGAAACCATTCCACATATTCGAGTAGAGGGAGACCTGAAGCTGGACCGCCCTGAGGAGTATGACTTCAACATATATGGACTTTTTTTGCGAGTATCGAATCTACACGTCTTAAGGGCTGCTGAACCAAGTCTCAAGCTGGAATACCAAGATGTAGATTGCACAAACATTATCAAACATCTGAGTGAACAGCAGCATGCTACATGTCTGTTGCAGCAGGGATCATCACTGGGCCTTAGATCACAGCTCAGTAAATTGATTCTGAGATACTTGAGAGGAGAGAAAGAGCAATGATGAGTTAATAATTTCAGTATTGTATATGGATTGTAAAATAACATCTGGTGCATAATCCTGCCAAGTAGTTTCAGTACATAGTACTTGCTCAATAGTAGCAGTATACTAATATATTGGTTGATCATATGCTGTACAGTGTGTACAAGTCATTTTCATAATATGGGCTGTGAGGAAGTGTAGATCTTTATGGTTGAAAAACTATCCAATACACTAGTGGTTAACTAATTGTCAATTTTTTTAGTCTTAGTCAGCAGAAGACCATTAGTATAAAAATTAGCTCCTGTATACTTAAAACATTGCACATTTACTTCCCCAAATACTGCTATCCAGTTTCTTGACTGACTTTTTAACTATACCTTAATGTAATTTGTTATTTTCCTCTTGAGTTGTACTAAAACAAGTACATCTTTCATAGATTTAACTAAACTGTGCTGTCCCAAATTTAGTATATGTAATGGAGCATATCTTATTTTTATTTTTCACCAGAATACTAGTTTGCAGTTCAGTTACTTCTGGACCATCTCCAAGAGCGTTAAGAGGAAAATTACTCTGAACTTGGTAGCAGTGGAAAATGGTATTTGTTGTAAACTAGTCTTAATTATACTGCAGTTTAGCCAGCCTAAAATTCCTGTTCTAAGGACGTGCTTTAAGGTCAAGTTAAATTTTTTTTTAAATATTTACGTGTTTACCAATTTTTTTTGGAATTATTTGAGTTTTGGGGAATTAGTCCTGCACTAATGAGTAAAACTCTTGATACCAAGAAAAGGGTAATATTTTTTAAATATATTTCTGTGTAGGTCAAACTACATTTTCTGATGAATTCTTTTAAAAGAAAAACATTTTACAACTTCAAAGACTTGATGCTTCCTACTTGAATACTCACGAAAGAAAAAAAAAAAGCAGACTAGCAGTTAAATGACGATTTTGTCCAATGTGATTTTGCTGCCTGGAATTAGTTTTAACTGATGACGCAACAGGTTGTAGGTTATGCTGGGTAGTACAATGTTTTATACAATAGTAGTCAATGACGTTTGCCATAATGAATAGAAAGTGCCTATATTTTATATTTTGCTATATCGACAATAAATAAACCAGAGTCTGTTGCGCATTCCTTTCCAACCTGCTTAAATGTAGTATCCTTCTGTAGTTTGGTTTTGGGTTAATGGTGGCAGGCCAAGTACACACAAACACTCAATCTCATAAACAGAATACAGGCAGTCCCCCAGTTATCGGTGGGGGTTCCATTCCCGGGAGTGTGCCAATAAGCAAAACCAGCCATTAACCGAAACTAAGCGATTTATGGCGCCAATAACCACTTATCAGCACTCTAAGCACCCTTAAGGCGTCTGCGAGGTATATTATGGTGCCACAATAACCGGAACTCAGCCCATTAGAGCACCATAAATCGCCGATTTTATGGTGCTAGACAAGCGTCGTAAAACTGGATCGCCGATAACCGGGGACTGCCTTGTGTGTACTTTGTTGCTTTAAGATACCCCAAGCTAAAAGAACTTGAAACTGAAAAAAAAATTGTAGAGAAAGACATAAATTAGTGTTTTTAAGATGAAGTATATGGCTGTATTACAATTTGGTTTAATTAAATGGGCAACAGTACTATGAAGCAGCTTACAACTTCAAATTTTTCTCCATATTTTCTCCATATTGTAAATACATAAATTAGTTTTGTAGGATAATTTCGATGGCTGTATTACAATTTGGTGTAATTAAATGGGCAATAATGTAAAACAGATTACAACTTACAATTTTTCTCCATATTGTAACTAAAATGGTGGAAGGTGCAGTAGCAACTATGTTACCATAATTATAAAAATTTTAAAAAGTAAAAGTTTGAGTATTACACAAAATTTCTTGGATCAGGCAAGTGTAGATGGATGAAAAATTTGGAGAATATGACCCACAATTTGAGGTCGGCAAGTACAAAAGGCAGTCCCAGGTTATTGGTGGCCTCTGTTTTATGGCACTTGTCTATCTCCAAAATGTACCAATTTCCAGTTATCAGCACCAATACATACCCAACAGAGGCACCATTAATGGCAAAATGAAACCCAAAATGCTGTGGAGTTGGTACCATATGCATCGCTACAGATGTCGTGGCGTTTGACTGCATACAGTGGAGATCAAGGGGAAAAGGGACACCTATAGAGGGAGGCCCTGGAGGAAAGCGCGATGTCATGTAGTGAGCCAACAAGCCATCCAAGGTTGGTACCCCTGATAGGCCTAGAGCCGCCCACATACCATCCATCCTCTGTGCATCCGAAGCAGAAACAAGAAAAAGATGGCGATGCTTTCCCAACCCCCCTCTTTCCTGCAGGGAAAGAATGAGCATAACTAGGCAAAAAACTGCCCAAAACTGCTTCTGATGCATCCAAAAATGAATCGCTGGATGAACCCAATGGGGTATGGGAAGCATCTAGCATAAACAGAGAAACATATGGATCATCATCATCATGAGACAGAACAAAAGAAGATGAAGGCGATTTGCCAACCAAAGATGACGTCGATGGCTTATCTCCCTCTTCCTGTACTGACCTTTCTCATTGTTTCACCGACCAAATATGACATACAGAACAAGGATTGATAATTGTACATACATTTTCTCTGCACCTACTACACATTGGATGTGGATTTGTGAACACCTGTGTTAAGAATCTTGAACAAGGCAATCCAATAATACCAAGGTTTTTCCTACGTTTCTTGTGAGATCCCGAAGAAACCTTTGCCAGGGAGCTAAAAGGATCCATAATGTCCCGATACTTTCATAATCCAAAGGAAAACACACACACAAATAAAAAGCAGGCAAACTAAACTGGCTTTAAAAAGGAGAGAGTAAAGCTCATCCTCTCTTGAAGGCAGTAAGAAAGTAGTAACTATTGCATTCACGACATGCCGAAGGGAATGTGGGAGCTCCCAAATAGCTCGAGATCAAATACAGATGCCAAGGGAGCTCGTGATCAAGCACAGATGCCAATAGCTCCTTGTGTACACAATTTTTTTTTTTTTTTAACTTTACCTAATGTTAAGACCAAAGGTTTGTTTTGTATATGAACAAAACCAGTTATTGGCGATGATATGCACCGAAAACTGTCTTATTTTCAGTATTTGCAATTTTTCGCTTATCATGAAGCTGTCAGAGCGGAACCCCCCTTGATAACTGGTGACTGCCAAACCCAGTGGAGGTAGGCACGTTACAAATAATAAACCCAAAGTTTTAAGTCTTTTAGCAGTTTCTTGGCTACTAGGGAGGGATTTGAAGCTCTTGTTTTTCTTCTGACACTAGTTCTATATCACTGATTAATTCCCCAATTGTGACATATAAACTGGAAAAACTGCGTTTTTGTCAAATACTATACAAAAGTAGGGTGGTAATTTATTGAGGACATTCTTCACATTTAAATATTTCACAAGTGTCCTTGAATCTCCAATTACTATACGTACATACTAAAAATATCTGCTTTACCTGCGAAAATGACAAATTATTAATAAGATAATTTGTCTTTTTCATAACTAACAAACCTGCAGTCTTAACAATATGACAAATCGTCTAGCACCAGCTGGAAACCTGTAAAAAATTCAATAGAATTGTCCTATATGCAAGGAGCTGGTGGCATCTGTCCTCTGTCACTATTAGGTGGAACAGCCACCGACCCAAGGTGGGCAGCGTGATGTCTGTTATTCTTTCAAGATTGGTTAAACTGTCAGATGGGTGGTTAGAGGCAGGCCTTAAATGCAAATTATTTTTAAAAATTGTCATTTGTTCATACATGGAACAGCCCTGGGGTCTTAACATTAGGGTAGACTTACTGTTGGTGGGAAGTATCATTAACCAACTGGAGGTTTGGCACACCGGGTCATTCTTCTTGTTTAAGGGAAATCTAAGAAAGAAGACCTACACCTCTGAACCTTAGATATGTGTATATCTTAGACCCAAAGTTCTGGATTTTCATACAATGCCATTGTTCATCGCATAAGTGGAAGATGAAAAGCCATCTATTCAAATAACAAACTAATGTAGCCATTATGCAAGTTTATTATCATTCCTCTCTTTCCTTGCTGAAGAGAGGAATTTAGTGCTAATGAAAGGTAACTTCATTCATTAATGATTAGCCTAACAGCATGGCCACTGCACTGACCTGTATCATGTCCATTCCAGCTCATGATGGTTCTTCATACCGCTGTATGAAAAGAAGACAGAGCGAAGAAAAGAAGAGATCAGTTATCTCATTCATTTCACTTTCACATCACCATCTTAGGTTTGATACAGACTGTCCTGCCAGGGGCACTGGATGAGCTACACAACCTGTTGAGTAGCCACCACCAGACCCAAGGAAAAAGTATCCAAGGACCTATGGGCAATATCCTTCAGGTAGAAGTGAACATAGTTTGGCGATCCCATAGACCAGCATTCAATATTCTATTAACAGATAAATTTTTCTTGAGTGCTAAAGAAGAACTCGGCCCTCTGAGGTCAGGCACTTTTGCATGCCCTATATTGGCTGAATCAACTGGTGCCCTATATTGGCTGAAGCAACTGGTGATGAAAATAAGCATTCGTGATCGTTTCTCATATCCAGAATGAGAATTGGATTCTTGGACACTTTCTCTCCTGACACAGCCTGTGGTAACAGTCTTCTACATCTTGGTCTGAGATGATGAATCTTTTTAGATAAGCAAGTGTTCTAACAGGACATAGCAACATTTCATCAGGGTCATCGTCAACAGTCTCCCAAAGAAGGTATAGAAAAGGAGACTAATCTAATCATCATGATTTGAGGGATTTTGTGTCTTGACAACGAATTCCATGCCAAATTTGAAAGCTTTTGATTTATAACCCCTAATATGTTAGACATCGTAAAAGAAACGATGCAATTTGCAAATCCTTTTTGCTTAGGCTAAGGCTAGAGTACAGCTATTCAGTACAAGAGTCAAATCCCAATTGGGAGACATTAACTAAGGGAACAGGACTACTCAAAGCTCTTGATTAGCATAGATACCTCCAAAGATGTAATTATATCCACATTTCATATGTAAAATTAACGCCATAGCAGAATGAAAGTGTTTTTTTCTGTTCTGAGACAAACCAGGAAATCTGCTATCTGTTGAATATGCAGAGGTTCCAAGAGAGGTACCCTGTCTATACCAATCACAGTACACAGACCACTTTCTCTGATACACAGACGTGGAGGACTTTCTGAGATAACCTGGCATCTGAGACACTACTCTTCAAGAAAAGCCTCTTGCTCGCAGGAGATACTCGATAGTCTCTATCTGCGAAGAAATAGGGACTATCAACTGGTGATATCTCTCCACATGAGATTGACAAAGTAGATTGTGCCAGGGAGGTATCTCTCTTGGTACCTCTGAAAGTAGCGACAGCAGATCTGGAAACCATTCTGCTTGGGGTCATAAAGGAGCGCTACCAGAGTCATATTGAGATTATGGGACCTTCACTCTGTTCAGGACATGGCAAATCAGGCAAAATGGAATAAACACATACACGTCCAGTTTGTCCCATGGATGTTGCAGATCATCTTCCACTATTGTGATTTGTGAATGTGTCTGGGACTACTGAAAAATAGACTCCTAGCTTCCTGCTGAATCTTGTGGCAAAGAGGTCTATCAGTGGTCTCCCCTACATGCCTAACACTGTTCACAATCTCCTGATGCAGTCCACTCTCTTCCAAGCAAGGTTTCTAGAGAAAGAGGTAGCGTCATCCTCATTGAGCAATGTGACAACACAAACCAAAATATGATTTTTACCTATTTGTCTTTTAAATTCCACTATATTAAAAATAGCTTTGCAATCTTCAAGAAATGTGTAGATTTTTTGTTGCACTCCTGATTCTGATACTGATAAAGAATAAAAAATAAAGAACAATAAAAAACAAAAGCCGTAATTGAAAAAGGGATTTTGACGAAGGAAAAATCTATTTCTGGGGGAAGACCTGTGTCGCCCGGTGAAAAGTTCCTGTAGCTCACTTTTCTAAGTATAAATAGATTCTAAATATACCAAAGAAAAAAGCTAGCATGGTATGGTGAGATTACTACCCTCGCGCGAGCACCCAAAGAGTGTCAGGTATAAAGTACAAGGCAAGTGGAAGCCACTATTCACAGGTCTTCTGCCAATTAGAGGATTCCTTTCCAAAATCCTTCTCATGAAGAGAGCCGTCCCAAAGGCCATCCCTTCCCTCTCGCTTCCGCTACTTCTGCCCGACTCGAGCGCCATCTGCATTCCTGGATTAGACACCTTGGCTTGGATTGGTTAAGGGTGGGGAAGTTAAATCGAAGGGATGGGTTCACCGGGCGACACAGGTCTTCCCCCAGAAATAGATTTTTCCTTCGTCAAAATCCCTTTTCTGGGTTCGACCTGTGTTCGACCTGTGTTCGCCGGTGAAAAGTTATCAGAATTCCCATCCAAGCCTACTGTATATCAAACAAGTTTATAAAGGAGGAGTTAATGAAACCTAAGGTTCATTTAAAATAAGTTTACTTATTTGCTAATTACACACTTAAATTATGACTTAGAACTATTAACAAAATGCCAATATAATACACTTAAGTATGGTATCTAGAGCAAAAAACAGGGTATGTACAGACAGGTACAAAAATTAAACATGGCCCCAACATTAAATATATATACATGTTCCAGTGGCAGGATAACCCCCAAGCCCTCCTCACCCATTGGAGCGAGGTTCGGTGGGGAATACAAGTGAGGCAGGCAGGAGGGAAGAGAGTATTAAGAAAAAGGAAATTAAAAGGTAAGGAGAGGATTGACAGGATTCATTACTCAGGGGAGACTATGCTCCCTGCAGCGATTGCTGGGAATTTAAGGGCTTCTAAGTTCTTGAGATAGTGGCGCTTAAACACTGATGGAGATTTCCAACCCGTATACCTCTTCAGGTCTTCGAAATTCATATTATGAAAATAATTAATAGAGGTAGCCACAGCTCGGATATCATGGACGTGTGGGACTGAATCCAGATTGGCCTGTTTAATAAAGTAGAGTATTTGTTGCCTAATACCTTTAAGAGAAATTGTACCACCTTTCTCTCTAATGGAAAGGGGGCCTGAAGATTTTTCGGACGTTCTGTCTAAGAAGGATTTAAGGGTAGTGACAGGGCACAATGAAGTGTCCTGTGCCAGAGGGATGATTTTCCATGGAGCCCACCTGTTTTGTGGGTCCCCATTTTTAGCCAAAAACCTCCGATCTGGGGATAGTAATACTTCCCCCGACGGGAGGAATTCTATATGGTCTGGATTCCTAGAGAGCCGAGAGTTCAGATATTCTTGCACCTGAGGCCATAGCCACTAGGAATAAGAGTTTTTCTTAGCAGAGTTATATAAGAGCATGACTCGTTATTGGTGTCCGAGGCTAATTTGGGTACATCGTTCAAAAACCAAGAGACCGTATGAGGGTAGTCTATTGGTCTCATGCTCATGGAATGGAGAAGTATGCATCTGACAAGTTAATGTTAAAGCCAACCTGAAAAATCTTCTTTAAGGCTGACTTGATTGTAGTGATGGTACTAGCAGCTAGGCATTTCTCAAATAGAGTTCTAAAGAATGAAATGGCCAAATTCGTGGTCATAAAAAATGCGATATTTATAACTTCCATATCCACGATATGTATAGGTTTTGTGGATCACTAGATTAACTTGTTGCTGTAAGTCAACCGTGTCTAGTGCTTTGTTCGCGGAAATCAGTTATATTTCAGTGTCGGGAAGGATTAAAATGTCAGATCCCAGCAAAGTCTTTTTACACGCAATGAGACATTCAAGGGTGCATGCGTCTCGAGATTTTGCGAGCAAACTGCAACTGCGGGTGTGGGAGAATTCTGTTGGATCGCTTGAACAATGTCATGATTTATGAGACAAGTTATTGGTTCCTCTATATAAGTTATTATTTGATTAACTGTCTCTTTTTGTTCAAAACGGATCTTAATATGTTAGAAGGTTTATAGAATTTTCCTTTGATTAAACACGCTTTATTAGGCAGGAGGTAAGATAATGTTTTGTATACCCATAGATGGATATCTTACAATTACACTAGATACAGATCAATGTTTTTTATAACTAGAAAGTATATGTAAGCATTCGCTTACCCGCCCTGTACTGAATCTGCGTTATGCTATGACAATTAACTTGTTATTGCCAATTACTGAACCATACTCCGGACTTCTCAATAGG